>NW_027596203.1:482894-511946 GCF_964194155.1 Cetorhinus maximus
TGACCCTCCGACAGTGCAGCTGTCCCTCAGCACTGACCCTCCGACAGTGCAGCACTCCCACAGTACTGACCCTCTGACAGTTCAGCACTCCCTCAGTCCCAACCGTCCGACCGTGCAGCACTCCCTCAGTACTGACCCTCCGACTGTGCAGCACTCCCTCAGTACTGACCCTCCGAGAGTGCGGCACTCCCTCAGTACTGACCCTCCGACAGTGCAGCACTCCCTCAGTACTGATCCTCCGAGAGTGCGGCACTCCCTCAGTACTGACCCTCCGACAGTGCAGCACTCCCTCAGTACTGACCCTCCGACAGTGCAGCACTCCCTCAGTACTGACCCTCTGACAGTGCAGCACTCCCTCAGTACTGACCCTCTGACAGTGCAGCACTCCCTCAGTACTGGATTCAAGGATTCATGTCTCTGATATTACCTCACACGGTGACAGGACACCGGTCTGTGTCTGAGATTCCCCCACACGGTGACGGGACGCGGGTCTGTGATTCCCCCACACGGTGACGGGACGTGGGTCTATGATTCCCCCACACGGTGACAGGACGCGGGTCTGTGTCTGAGATTCCCCCACACGGTGACAGGACGCGGGTCTGTGTCTGTGATTCCCCCACACGGTGACGGGACGCGGGTCCGTGTCTGTGATTCCCCCACACGGTGACGGGACGCGGGTCTGTGTCAGTGATTCCCCCACACGGTGACAGGACGTGGGTTTGTGTCTGAGATTCCCCCACACGGTGACAGGACGCGGGTCTGTGTCAGTGATTCCCCCACACGGTGACAGGACGTGGGTTTGTGTCTGAGATTCCCCCACACGGTGACAGGACGCGGGTCTGTGTCTGTGATTCCCCCACATGGTGACGGGACGCGGGTCTGTGTCTGTGATTCCCCCACACGGTGACGGGACGCGGGTCTGTGTCTGTGATTCCCCCACACGGTGACGGGACGCGGGTCTGTGATTCCCCTACACGGTGACGGGATGCGGGTCTGTGATTCCCCCACACGGTGACGGGACGCGGGTCTGTGATTCCCCCACACGGTGACGGGACGCGGGTCTGTGATTCCCCCACACGGTGACGGGACGCGGGTCTGTGATTCCCCCACACGGTGACGGGACGCGGGTCTGTGACTCCCCCACACGGTGACGGGACGTGGGACTGTGATTCCCCCACACGGTGACGGGAGGTGGGTCTGTGATTCCCCCACACGGTGACGGGACGCGGGTCTGTGATTCCCCCACACGGTGACAGGACGCGGGTCTGTGTCTGTGATTCCCCCACGCGGTGACAGGACGCGGGTCTGTGATTCCCCCACACGGTGACGGGACGCGGGTCTGTGTCTGTGATTCCACCACACGGTTACGGGACATGGGTCTGTGACTGTGATTCCCCCACATGGTGACGGGACGCGGGTCTGTGTCTGTGATTCCCCCACATGGTGACGGGACACGGGTCTGTGATTCCCCCACACGGTGACGGGACGCGGGTCTGTGATTCCCCCACACGGTGACGGGACGCGGGTCTGTGTCTGTGATTCCCCCACACGGTGACGGGACGTGGGTCTGTGTCTGTGATTCCCCCACACGGTGACGGGACGTGGGTCTGTGTCTGTGATTCCCCCACACGGTGACGGGACGCGGGTCTGTGATTCCCCCACACGGTGACAGGACGCGGGTCTGTGTCTGTGATTCCCCCACACGGTGACGGGACGTGGGTCTGTGTCTGTGATTCCCCCACACGGTGACGGGACGCGGGTCTGTGTCTGTGATTCCCCCACATGGTGACGGGACGCGAGTCTGTGTCTGTGATTCCCCCACACGGTGACGGGACGCGTGTCTGTGATTCCCCCACACGGTGACGGGACGCGGGTCTGTGATTCCCCCACATGGTGACGGGACGCGAGTCTGTGTCTGTGATTCCCCCACGCGGTTTCCCTCACCGTGTGGGGCCGATCGATATGATGTTGTTTTGCGCCAATCCTTAAAAACTCGTCACTAACAATGTGTTTGACTTTTCACGGCTAGATCCTCCGAAGATTTGGCGGAAAGGTAAGTTCAAGAATGCTTTACACCGAACTTTCTCACAGCTCCCACAGGCACCAGAACTAACCTCTCAGGTGTCTGCTTGGAGATGTGGGAGCACCCTCTCGCCCTCTGTCTGGCACAGCAAGCCTCACGTGTTAGTCTGCGTCCCCTGACAACGAGGCGTTAACTCTTTGTTAACTCCTGGCCAAGAGCTCGGGGGTCAATAATTAAATTAAAGACTGACACATGTCCATGCGGAAGAGGAGATCCAGTCTGAAATACTGGGGCCTTGGAGCCATTTTCAAACAGGCTTCAAACTCAGTCCGAGCTTGTTTTATTTTTAAAATGTGTCGCCCAGAAGAATTTTCGCCAAATTTTTAAGATCCCAACTCTGCACGGTAACCGCGTCTGTTTAATTCGTATCGCGAGTCCCTGAGACCCCATTTGAACCCAGGGCAGACTGAAACTGAGGCAAAGCACGTCAACATATTTCAGAAAGACGGGACGCGGGTCTGTGTCTGTGATTCCCCCACACGGTGACGGGACGCGGGTCTGTGATTCCCCCACACGGTGACAGGACGCGGGTCTGTGATTCCCCCACATGGTGACAGGACGCGGGTCTGTGATTCCCCCACACGGTGACGGGACGCGGGTCTGTGTCTGTGATTCCCCCACACGGTGACGGGACGCGTGTCTGTGTCTGTGATTCCCCCACACGGTGACGGGACGCGGGTCTGTGATTCCCCCACACGGTGACAGGACGCGGGTCTGTGATTCCCCCACACGGTGACGGGACGCGGGTCTGTGTCTGTGATTCCCCCACACGGTGACGGGACGCGGGTCTGAGATTCCCCCTGTTGGGTTCTGTTAAATGTTTGGGTTTTAATGGGTCGTTTTACTGCTGTAGTCTAAATAACATCTCCACAATTTCCACCTCTTGCAGTCAACCACCGGGAGAATCAGAGAAAGAGAAGAAGAAAAAGCAGGAAAAGGAGGAGAAAGCAGAGTAAGGAATGATTCCCCTAACCCCCGATCCCATCCCCCTCCCACCAACCTCACAGGCGTTCCCACACACAATGGGCCCGACACACGGCTGCTAAATGCCTGTACTTCAGAGCTGGAACAGGCGGCTTGGGGCTGCTCCGATATGGAGTGTTCCCCCCGCACCCCATCGACTTTACACTGTAACGCATCGAGAGAACGTAGGAATGTCCGAAATGGGAGCGGGAGGAGGCCATTCGGCCCCTCGGACCTACTCCCCCAGTCCATATGATCTCCTCCCTCAGCTCCCCTTTCCCTCCCTATCCCTCAGTGCCCAAAAACCCCATCGATCTCGCTCTTGAATATACTCAACAACCGAGCATTTGCAACTCCCGGCGGCGGGGGAGAGAATTCCAAAGGTTCACAACTCTCCGAGTGAAGACATTTCTCCTGGTCTCCGTCCAACATGACCGACCCCTTCACCCTGAGACTGTGCTCCGATGTTTCCGATTCCCCAGCCTGGGGAAACGCCGCTCTGTGTCCACTCTGTCAGACCCCCTCAGGATTGTGTAGCTTTCAATGAGATCACCCCTCATTCTTCGAAACTCCAGAGACTCGATTTACTCAGCCCCTCATCATAGGACAGACCCCCTTCATCCTAGGGACCAACCTAATGATCCTTGGCTGTACCACCTCCAATACAAATATATCCTTCCTTAAATGCGGAGCCTAAAACTGCACACACTGTATTCCAGATGTGGTCTTACCAAAACTCTGTACGATTTTAGCGAGACTTCTATATTCCTGTCCTCCAATCCCCTCCCAATAAAGACCAACAGGCCAATGCCTTGTTGTACCTGGATGCTAACTCTCTGTGATCCTTGTACAAGTGAACCCAGAATCCAATCAACATCAACATTTACCAGTTCCGTGCCTTTTAAAAACACTAACGCCTCACAACTGTCAACGAGCAAAGTTCCTCACTTCACAATGACCAAAACTTCCCTCCCAACACTGGGACATACCCAACTCATTACCATATCTAAGTAAGGGCTCCACACAGGATTGGAGATTCATCTGTCACTAGGTTACATCATGGGGTAGTGTTCAAGGCTTCATGTCTCTGATATTCCCCCACACAGTGACGGGACGCGGGTCTGTGATTCCCCCACACGGTGACGGGACGTGGGTCTGTGTCTGTGATTCCCCCACACGGTGACGGGACGCGGGTCTGTGTCTGTGATTCCCCCACACGGTGACGGGACGCGGGTCTGTGTCTGTGATTCCCCCACACGGTTACGGGACGCGGGTCTGTGATTCCCCCACACGGTGACGGGACGCGGGTCTGTGTCTGTGATTCCCCCACATGGTGACGGGACGCGGGTCTCTGATTCCCTCTGTTGGGTTCTGTTAAATGTTTGGGTTTTAATGGGACATTTTACTGCTGTAATCTAAATAACATCTCCGCAATTTACACCTCTTGCAGTCAATCGAAGGAGGAATCAGAGAAAGAGAAGAAGAAAAAGCAGGAAAAGGAGGAGAAAGCAGAGTAAGGAATGATTCTCCTAGCCCCCGACCTCATCCCCCTCCCGCCAACCTCACAGGCGTTTCCACACTCAATGGGCTCGACACACGGCTGCTAAATGCCTGTACTTTAGAGCTGGAACAGGCGGCTTGGGGCTGCTCCGATATGGAGTGTTCCCGCCCCACCCCATCGACTTTACACTGTAGCGCGTCGAGAGAACGTAAGAACATCCGAAATGGGAGCGGGAGGAGGCTATTCGGCCCCTCGGACCTACTCCCCCAGTCCATACGATCGTGGCTGATCTCCTCCCTCAGCTCCCCGTTACCTCCCTATCCCCAAAAACCCATCGATCCCGGTCTTGAATATAACCAACGATGGGCCACCCACAGCTCCCCGGGGGGGTAGAGAATTCCATAGCTTTCAATGAGATCACCCCTCATTCTTCGAAACTCCAGAGAATAGAGACTCGATTTACTCAGCCCCTCATCATAGGACAGACCCCCCTCATCATAGGGACCACCCTAGTGATCCTTGGCTGTACTACCTCCAATACAAATATATCCTTCCTTAAATGCGGGGGCCAACACTGCACACACTGTATTCCAGATGTGGTCTCACCAAAACCCTGTACGATTGTAGAGAGACTTCTATATTCCTGTCCTCCAATCCCCTCCCAATGAAGACCAACAGGCCAATGCCTTGTTGTACCTGGATGCTAACTCTCTGCGATCCTTACACAAGTACACCCAGAATCCAATCAACATCAACATTTACCAGTTCCGTGCCTTTTAAAAACACTAACGCCTCACAACTGTCAACGAGCAAAGTTCCTCACTTCACAATGACCAAATCCTCCCTCCCAACACTGGGACATACCCAACTCATTACCATATCTAAGTAAGGGTTGCAAACAGGATTGAAGGTTCATCTGTCACTAGGTTACATCACAGTGTTGTGTTCAAGGCTTCATGTCTCTGATATTCCCCCACACGGTGACGGGACGCGGGTCTGTGATTCCCCCACACGGTGACGGGACGTGGGTCTGTGTCTGTGATTCCCCCACACGGTGACGGGACGCGGGTCTGTGATTCCCCCTGTTGGGTTCTGTTGAATGTTTGGGTTTTAATGGGACATTTTACTGCTGTAATCTAAATAACATCTCCACAATTTCCACCTCTTGCAGTCAATCGAAGGAGGAATCAGAGAAAGAGAAGAAGAAAAAGCAGGAAAAGGAGGAGAAAGCAGAGTAAGGAATGATTCCTGTAACTCCCAAACTCATCCCCCTCCCGCCAACCTTACAGGCGTTTCCACACACAATGGGCTCGACTCTCAGCTGCTAAATGCCTGTACTTCAGAGCTGGAACAGGCGGCTTGGGTCTGCTCCGATATGGAGAGTTCCCGCCCCACCCCATCGACTTTACACTGTAACGCGTCGAGAGAACGTAAGAACATCCGAAATGGGAGCGGGAGGAGGCCATTCGGCCCCTCGGACCTACTCCCTCAGTCCATACGATGGTGGCTGATCTCCTCCCTCATCTCCCCTTTCCCTCCCTATCCCCAAAAACCCATCGATCCCGGTCTTGAATATACTCAACGATGGGCCGTCCACAGCTTCCCGGGTGGGGAGGGGATGAGAGAATCCCAAAGGTTCACAACCCTCCGAGTGAAGACATTTCTCCTGGTCTCCGTCCAACATGGCCGACCCCTTCACCCTGAGACTGTGCTCTGATGTTTCCGATTCCCCAGCCTGGGGAAACGCCGCTCTGTGTCCACTCTGTCAGACCCCCTCAGGATTGTGTAGCTTTCAATGAGATCACCCCTCATTCTTCGAAACTCCAGAGACTCGATTTACTCAGCCCCTCATCATAGGACAGACCCCCTTCATCCTAGGGACCAACCTAGTGAGCCTTGGCTGTACCACTTCCAATACAAATATATCCTTTCTTAAATGCGGAGGCCAAAACTGCACACACTGTATTCCAGATGTGGTCTCACCAAAACTCTGTACGATTTTAGCGAGACTTCTATATTCCTGTCCTCCAATCCCCTCCCAATGAAGACCAACAGGCCAATGCCTTGTTGTACCTGGATGCTAACTCTCTGCGATCCTTACACAAGTACACCCAGAATCCAATCAACATCAACATTTACCAGTTCCGTGCCTTTTAAAAACACTAACGCCTCACAACTGTCAACGAGCAAAGTTCCTCACTTCACAATGACCAAATCCTCCCTCCCAACACTGGGACATACCCAACTCATTACCATATCTAAGTAAGGGCTCCACACAGGATTGGAGATTCATCTGTCACTAGGTTACATCATGGGGTAGTGTTCAAGGTTTCATGTCTCTGATAATTCCCCCACACGGTGACGGGACGCGGGTCTGTGATTCCCCCACACGGTGACGGGACGCGGGTCTGTGTCTGTGATTCCCCCACACGGTGACGGGACGCGGGTCTGTGTCTGTGATTCCCCCACACGGTGACGGGACGCGGGTCTGTGTCTGTGATTCCCCCACATGGTGATGGGACGTGGGTCTGTGTCTGTGATTCCCCCACACGGTGACGGGACGCGGGTCTGAGATTCCCCCTGTTGGGTTCTGTTAAATGTTTGGGTTTTAATGGGTCATTTTACTGCTGTAATCTAAATATCATCTCCGCCATTTCCACCTCTTGCAGTCAATCGAAGGAGGAATCAGAGAAAGAGAAGAAGAAAAAGCAGGAAAAGGAGGAGAAAGCAGAGTAAGGAATGATTCTCCTAACCCCCGATCCCATCCCCCTCCCGCCAACCTCACAGGCGTTCCCACACACAATGGGCTCGACTCTCAGCTGCTAAATGCCTGTACTTCAGAGCTGGAACAGGCGGCTTGGGGCTGCTCCGATATGGAGTGTTCCCCCCGCACCCCATCGACTTTACACTGTAGCGCGTCGAGAGAACATAAGAACGTCCGAAATGGGAGCGGGAGGAGGCCATTCGGCCCCCTCGGACCTACTCCCCCAGTCCAAACGATGGTGGCTGATCTCCTCCCTCAGCTCCCCATTTCCCTCCCTATCCCCAAAAACCCATCGATCCCGGTCTTGAATATACTCAACGATGGGCCGTCCACAACTCCCGGAGGGCGGGGGGGCAGAGAATCCCAAAGGTTCACAACCCTCCGAGTGAAGACATTTCTCCTGGTCTCCGTCCAACATGGCCGACCCCTTCACCCTGAGACCCCCCCCACCCACCCCAACGTCCGAGGTTCCCCATCCTCTCAGCGTGTGCCCTTGTCAAAACCCCTTGAGCGGCAACGAGACCACCTCTCACTCTTCCCCAACTCCGGAGATTGTGACAAGCCCAGTTTACTGAGCCCCTCATCACGGGGACATTCCCCTCATCCCAGCGGAGGGGGGGGGTCCCATCGAATGACCCTTCACTGTACGGCCACCCCCACCCCACCAATGCCAGTATATCCTTTCTTCAATGGGGAGGCCAGAACCGCGTGCTTTTCGTCCTTTCTTATCGCTCCGAAGCCGACAGGCGCCCGCACACCGATGCCTCTAGTTGCATCAATGCCAACCAAAGCCACTCCCCTTGTCGTAGACTATGCCAAGCCAGGATTCGAGCACAAAAGGGCGCCATAGGAAGGCAGGGGTATTTCGTTCAAAGCCACATCATTTACCGTAAGCGTACAGCGGGTAAGAGGGGAGGCACGTCTGCCCCCCCTGGGCTACCAGTCTGCCCCCCGACCAGTCCCGAGCACACGCCCGGTGTCAGTGCCACGCCGTCGTCCGCCTCTTGGGGTGAGCACAGCCGGCCGTTTAACCCTTCACCTTGCGCCCTTAACCCCCCCCACCCCGAGCTCTGTCGCCCAGCCCGGTGAGGTGCGTTCCCCTGTGCGTGCAGGTGGGCGCCCGCGCCCAGGCCGAAGCTGGCGAGTTGCTGCTCGCCCCCCAAAAGGTACCTCCCCCTCTCCTTTGCGGTGAGACTCTACGGGGAGTCTATGGGCTGCCCGGTTCACCGTGCCTCCCGCTCCCGGTCAGCGCTCAGTCGTTTCGTTTTTAAAGTCATTTCGCGGCCAGGTGAGGGACGTAGCAGCGGCGGAGGAGCCGGAGGAGGCCATTCGGCCCATCGAGCCTGCTCCGCCGTTCAATTCGACCACAGAGCCGTAGAGTCACGGAAACATTACGAGCGCAGGGGGAGGCCCTTCGGCCCGTCTTGTCCTTGCCAGCCCGAGGACACCCAGGTTGCCCTTTCTAATCCCGCCCTCCCTGCAACCGGCTTAGGGCCCTGCCGCTTACAGCACTTAAGGTGCAGATCCAGGTACTTTTTTTAAAAGAGTTTAAAGTTTCTGCCTCTACTACCAACTTGGGCAGCGAATTCCAGACCACCCACTACCCTCTGCTTCTTCCTCATGTCCCCCCTACACCTTCTGCCACTTATCTTGAATCTATGTCCCCTGGTTCTAGAATTCTCCACCAAGGGAAACAATTTTATCCTGTCCGCTCTATCTATTCCCCTCATAATTTTGCACACCTCAATCAAGTCACCTTCTCAGCCTTCTTTGTCCCAAGGAAAATAACCCCGACCTATCCAACCTCTCCTCGTAGCTGCACTTTTCTAACCCTGGCTGACCATCTACCTCAACGCCACTTTCCCCGCACTATCCCCATACCCCTTGAGTAACCGAAAATCTATCGATCTCAGCCTTGAACGTGCTCAATGATTGAGCATCCACAGCCCTCTGGGGGGAAGAGAATTCCAAAGATTCACCACCCCCTGAGTGAAGACATTTCTCCTCGTCTCAGTCCAAAATGGCTGCCCCCTTATTCTCCCACCCCCCAACCCCCCACTCCCCCGCCAGCTCTCCCTGCCTCTTACTGCTCACCACCCCCCTAGGGCCGTCACTCACTGGCGAGGGTTCAGGAGCGGGTTGGGGGCAGGGAGACCGACGTGCAGGCAAGTTGTGGGGGGGTGGTGGTGGTGGGGGAAATCAGGGATCAGGAGGCAAGTAGACAGAGTCAGCACATTTCGTTTATATTTTAAAATGTACTGCCTTATGAAAGTTGTTTAATTTACCAATTTAGGAATTTAGCAATGTGAAATAAGTCACCTTACAGGGTATAATGTTTCAATGCTCTTTTATGATGAGGGAGCTCCAAAAGAACCTAACCACAGCTTTTGCATAGGTTTGAATGGGAAAGTGATTCGCTTAAAATCGTTTCACTTAAAGTCGTTTTACTTAAAGTCGTTTCGCTCAACGTCGTTTCACTTAAAGTCGTCTCACTTAAAGTCGTGGTTATCAGGAACTCCGCGGGAACTTTAAGTGAGGACTTTCTGCGACGCTTTTTTTTAAAGTCGCACCGGTGACAACGATGACCCCAAAGGGCCATCCACTTCGATCCCACTCCTTGTACCCAACCCGGCATCCCGGGTGTGTGCATGGTCCAAGGACACGCGAAGGAGTTTGGACAGGGAAGATTCGGGGCTTCTCGGCATGGTCAAGCTGGTGGGTCGGTTTCTCTCAAATGGAACAGTCTTCGGAAGTAACGTTCCCAAGGGAGACGGGTGCACACCCAGGCCTGCCGAAACCCACACACATGTCCAGCTCTAGATTTCATTCCTGCCCACAGTGCGAGTATGTTAAGTGACTGGTGTTTTAGAAACTATTGATTTACTGATTTGCATTTATCTAAATAACATTCCCACACGTTCTACTATTGCAGTCAGCCGGATAAGAAGCAAAAAGAGCCCTCAGAGAAACCTGGGTAAGCATAGACTCACATCAAGCTATCCTGTTCTCCCAGAAACATCTCACACTATGGTCTTGATATTCCACTGCCCAATTATCAGCCCTCAAACTGGGGTCCTCCACAGGGCAGGGTCTTCATCCATGCCTTGCTACGTCTCATAGATGGGAGGCGGGTCTGTGTCTGTGATTCCCCCACACGGTGACGGGACGCGGGTCTGTGTCTGTGATTCCCCCACACGGTGACGGGACGCGGGTCTGTGTCTGTGATTCCCCCACACGGTGACGGGACGCGGGTCTGTGTCTGTGATTCCCCCACACGGTGACGGGACGCGGGTCTGTGTCTGTGATTCCCCCACACGGTGACGAGACGCGGGTCTGTGTCTGTGATTCCCCCACACGGTGACCGGACGCGGGTCTGTGTCTGTGATTCCCCCACACAGTGACGGGACGCGGGTCTCTGTCTGTGATTCCCCCACACGGTGACGGGACGCGGGTCTGTGTCTGTGATTCCCCCACACGGTGACGGGACGTGGGTCTGTTTCTATGATTCCCCATCTGGTCACCCCTTACCCCAACAACCCCAGACTGTTCAGTCATTCTGAATAGTTATAACTCTCAGATCTGATATCCTTTTTTTTATTCCTTTGCATTTTCTCCAGTGCTTGTATGTCATTCCTGGTACAAAGATAAGAGAACTGTGCACAGTGCTCCCAGTGTGGTCTCACCAAGGGATATGGAGACTGGAACTGTGCACAGTGCTCCCAGTGTGGTCTAACCAAGGCATATGGAGGCTGGAACTGTGCACAGTGCTCCCAGTGTGGTCTAACCAAGGGATATGGAGACTGGAACTGTGCACAGTGCTACCGGTGTGGTC
Organism: Cetorhinus maximus; assembly: GCF_964194155.1. Classification (NCBI taxonomy): domain Eukaryota; kingdom Metazoa; phylum Chordata; class Chondrichthyes; order Lamniformes; family Cetorhinidae; genus Cetorhinus; species Cetorhinus maximus. The sequence goes on from NW_027596203.1 coordinate 494,038, forward strand.
AAAACAAGGGATTTGGAGACCGGAACTGTGCACAGTGCTCCCAGTGTGGTCTAACCAAGGGATATGGAGAACGGAACTGTGCACAGTGCTCCCAGTGTGGTCCAACCAAGGGATATGGAGACTGGAACTGTGCACAGTGCTCCCAGTGTGGTCTAACCAAGGGATATGGAGACTGGAACTGTGCACAGTGCTCCCAGTGTGGTCTAACCAAGGGATATGGAGACTGGAACTGTGCACAGTGCTCCCAGTGTGATCTAACCAAGGAATACGGAGACTGGAACTGTGCACAGTGCTCCCAGTGTAGTCTAACCAAGGGATATGGAGACCAGAACTGTGCACAGTGCTCCCAGTGTGGTCTAACCAAGGGATACGGAGACCGGAACTGTGCACAGTGCTCCCAGTGTGGTCTAACCAAGGGATACGGAGACCGGAACTGTGCACAGTGCTCCCGGACTGGTCCAAACAAGGGATTTGGTGACCGGAAATGTGCACAGTGCTCCAGGTGTGGTCTAACCAAGGGATATGGAGACCGGAACTGTGCACAGTGCTCCCAGTGTGGTCTAACCAAGGGATATGTAGACTGGAACTGTGCACAGTGCTCCCAGTGCGGTCTAACGAAGGGATACGGAGACAGGAACTGTGCACAGTGCTCCCAGTGTGGTCTAACCAAGGGATATGGAGACTGGAACTGTGCACAGTGCTCCCAATGTGGTCCAAACAAGGGATTTGGTGACCGGAACTGCGCACAGTCCTCCAGGTGTGGTCTAACCAAGGGATATGGAGACCGGAACTGTGCAAAGTGCTCCCAGTGTGGTCAATCCAAGGGATATGGAGACTGGAACCGTGCACAGTGCTCCCAGTGTGGTCTAACCAAGGCATATGGAGACTGGAACTGTGCACAGTGTTCCCAGTGTGGTCTAACCAAGGGATATGGAGACTGGAAATGTGCACAGTGCTCCCGGTGTGGTCTAAACAAGGGATTTGGAGACCGGAACTGTGCACAGTGCTCCAGGTGTGGTCTAACCAAGGGACATGGAGACCGGAACTGTGCACAGTGCTCCCAGTGTGGTCTAACCAAGGGATATGGAGACTGGAACTGTGCACAGTGCTCCCAGTGTGGTCTAACCAAGCGATATGAAGACCGGGACTGTGAACAGTGCTCCCAGTGTGGTCTAACCATGGGATATGGAGACTGCAACTGTGCACAGTGCTCCCAGTGTGGTCTAACCAAGGGATATGGAGACTGCAACTGTGCACAGTGCTACCGGTGTGGTCTAAACAAGGGATTTGGAGACCGTAACTGTGCACAGTTCTCCCAGTGTGGTCTAACCAAGGGATATGGAGACTGGAACTGTGCACAGTGCTCCCAGTGTGGTCTAACCAAGGGATATGGAGAACGGAACTGTGCACAGTGCTCCCAGTGTGGTCTAACCAAGGGATATGGAGACTGGAACTGTGCACAGTGCTCCCAATGTGGTCTAACCAAGGGATATGAAGACCGGGACTGTGCACAGTGCTCCCAATGTGGTCTCACCAAGGGATATGGAGACTGGAACTGTGCACAGTGCTCCCGGTGTGGTCTAAACAAGGGATTTGGAGACAGGAACTGTGCACAGTGCTCCAGGTGTGGTCTAACCAAGGGACATGGAGACCTGAACTGTGCACAGTGCTCCCAGTGTGGTCTAACCAAGGGATATGGAGACTAGAACTGTGCACAGTGCTCCCAGTGTGGTCTAACCAAGCGATATGAAGACCGGGACTGTGCACAGTGCTCCCAGTGTGGTCTAACCAAGGGATATGGAGACTGCAACTGTGCACAGTGCTCCCAGTGTGGTCTAACCAAGGGATATGGAGACCGGAACTGTGCACAGTGCTCCCAGTGTGGTCTAACAAAGGGATATGAAGACCGGGACTGTGCACAGTGCTCCCAGTGTGGTCTAACCAAGGGATACGGAGACCAGAACTATGCACAGTGCTCCCAGTGTGGTCTAACCAAGGGATACGGAGACCGGAACTGTGCACAGTGCTCCCAGTGTAGTCTAACCAAGGGATATGGAGACCAGAACTGTGCACAGTGCTCCCAGTGTGGTCTAACCAAGGGATATGGAGACCGGAACTGTGCACAGTGCTCCCAGTGTGGTCTAACCACGGGATACGGAGACCGGAATTGTGCACAGCGCTCCTAGTGTGGTCTAACCAAGGGATACGGAGACCGGAATGTGCACAGTGCTCCCAGTGTGGTCTAACCAAGGGATACGGAGACCGGACCTGTGCACACTACTCCCAGTGTGGTCTAAACAAGGGATACGGAGACCGGAACTGTGCACAGTGCTCCCGGTGTGGTCTAAACAAGGGATTTGGTGACCGGAACTGTGCACAGTGCTCCAGGTGTGGTCTAACCAAGGGATATGGAGCCCGGAACTGTGCACAGTGCTCCCAGTGTGGTCTAACCAAGGGATATGGAGACTGGAACTGTGCAGGGGGGGGGGGGCGGGGGGGGGGGGGGGGCGGGTGGGGGGGGGGGGGGGGGGGGGGGGGGGGGGGGGGGGGGGGGGTGGGGGGGGGTGGGGAGGGGGGGGGGGGGGGGGGGTGGGGGGGGGGGGGGGGGGGGGGGTGGGGCGGGGGGGGGGGAGGGGGGGGGGGGGGGGGGGGGGGGGGGGGGGGGGGGGGGGGGGGGGGGGGGGGGGGGGGGGGGGGGGGGGGGGGGGGGGGATACGGAGACCGGAATTGTGCACAGTGCTCCTAGTGTGGTCTAACCAAGGAATACGGAGACCGGAATTGTGCACAGTGCTCCCAGTGTGGTCTAACCAAGGGATACGGAGACCGGAACTGTGCACAGTGCTCCCAGTGTGGTCTAACCAAGGGATACGGAGACCGGAAGTGTGCACAGTGCTCCCGGAGTGGTCTAAACAAGGGATTTGGTGACCGGAACTGTGCACAGTGCTCCAGGTGTGGTCTAACCAAGGGATATGGAGACCAGAACTGTGCACAGTGCTCCCAGTGTGGTCTAACCAAGGGATATGGAGACTGAAACTGTGCACAGTGCTCCCAGTGTGGTCTAACCAAGGGATACGGAGACCGGAACTGTGCACAGTGCTCCCAGAGTGGTCTAAACAAGGGATAGGAGACCGGAACTGTGCACAGTGCTCCCAGTGTGGTCTAACCAAGGGATACGGAGACTGGAACTATGCACAGTGCTCCCAGTGTGGTCTAACCAAGGGATATGGAGACTGGAACTGTGCACAGTGCACCCAATGTGGTCTAAACAAGGGATTTGGTGACCGGAACTGCGCACAATCCTCCAGGTGTGGTCTAACCAAGGGATATGGAGACCGGAACTGTGCAAAGTGCTCCCAGTGTGGTCAATCCAAGGGATATGGAGACTGGAACTGTGCACAGTGCTCCCAGTGTGGTCCAACCAAGGGATACGGAGACCGGAATTGTGCACTGTGCTCCCAGTGTGGTCTAACCAAGGCATATGGAGACTGGAACTGTGCACAGTGTTCCCAGTGTGGTCTAACCAAGGGATATGGAGACTGAAAATGTGCACAGTGCTCCCGGTGTGGTCTAAACAAGGGATTTGGAGACCGGAACTGTGCACAGTGCTCCAGGTGTGGTCTAACCAAGGGACATGGAGACCGGAACTGTGCACAGTGCTCCCAGTGTGGTCTAACCAAGCGATATGAAGACCGGGACTGTGAACAGTGCTCCCAGTGTGGTCTAACCATGGGATATGGAGACTGCAACTGTGCACAGTGCTCCCAGTGTGGTCTATCCAAGGGATATGGAGACTGCAACTGTGCACAGTGCTACCGGTGTGGTCTAAACAAGGGATTTGGAGACCGGGACTGTGCACAGTGCTCCCAATGTGGTCTCACCAAGGGATATGGAGACTGGAACAGTGCACAATGCTCCCAGTGTGGTCTAACCTAGGCATATGGAGACTGGAACTGTGCACAGTGCTCCCAGTGTGGTCTAACCAAGGGATATGGAGACTGGAACTGTGCACAGTGCTCCCGGTGTGGTCTAAACAAGGGATTTGGAGACAGGAACTGTGCACAGTGCTCCAGGTGTGGTCTAACCAAGGGACATGGAGACCTGAACTGTGCACAGTTCTCCCAGTGTGGTCTAACCAAGGGATATGGAGACTGGAACTGTGCACAGTGCTCCCAGTGTGGTCTAACCAAGCGATATGAAGACCGGGACTGTGCACAGTGCTCCCAGTGTGGTCTAACCAAGGGATATGGAGACTGCAACTGTGCACAGTGCTCCCAGTGTGGTCAAACCAAGGGATATGGAGACCGGAACTGTGCACAGTGCTCCCAGTGTGGTCTAACAAAGGGATATGAAGACCGGGACTGTGCACAGTGCTCCCAGTGTGGTCTAACCAAGGGATACGGAGACCAGAACTATGCACAGTGCTCCCAGTGTGGTCTAACCAAGGGATACGGAGACCGGAACTGTGCACAGTGCTCCCAGTGTAGTCTAACCAAGGGATATGGAGACCAGAACTGTGCACAGTGCTCCCAGTGTGGTCTAACCAAGGGATACGGAGACCGGAATTGTGCACAGTGCTCCTAGTGTGGTCTAACCAAGGGATACGGAGACCGGAATGTGCACAGTGCTCCCAGTGTGGTCTAACCAAGGGATACGGAGACCGGACCTGTGCACACTACTCCCAGTGTGGTCTAAACAAGGGATAAGGAGACCGGAACTGTGCACAGTGCTCCCGGTGTGGTCTAAACAAAGGATTTGGTGACCGGAACTGTGCACAGTGCTCCAGGTGTGGTCTAACCAAGGGATATGGAGACCGGAACTGTGCACAGTGCTCCCAGTGTGGTCTAACCAAGGGATATAGAGACTGGAACTGTGCACAGTGCTCCCAGTGTGGTCTAACCAAGGGATATGGAGACTGGAACTGTGCACAGTGCTCCCAGTGTGGTCTAACCAAGGGATACGGAGACCGGAACTGTGCTCAGTGCTCCCAGTGTAGTCTAACTAAGGGATATGGAGACCAGAACTGTGCACAGTGCTCCCAGTGTGGTCTAACCAAGGGATATGGAGACCGGAACTGTGCACAGTGCTCCCAGTGTGGTCTAACCAAGGGATCTGAAGACCGGGACTGTGCACAGTGCTCCCAGTGTGGTCTAACCAAGGGATACGGAGACCGGAACTATGCACAGTGCTCCCAGTGTGGTCTAACCAAGGGATACGGAGACCGGAATTGTGCACAGTGCTCCCAGTGTGGTCTAACCAAGGCATATGGAGACTGGAACTGTGCACAGTGTTCCCAGTGTGGTCTAACCAAGGGATATGGAGATCGAAACTGTGCACAGTGCTCCCAGTGTGGTCTCACCAAGGGATACGGAGAGTGGAACTGTGCACAGTGCTCCCAGTGTGGTCTAACCAAGGGATTTGGAGACTGGAACTGTGCACAGTGCTCCCAGTGTGGTCTAACCAAGGGATACAGAGACCGGAACTGTGCACAGTGCTCCCAGTGTGGTCTAACCAAGGGATACGTAGACCGGAACTGTGCACAGTGCTCCCAGTGTGGTCTAACCAAGATTTTGTGTCAGTTGAACATAACTTCTCTACTTTACATTTCACTCCCTCTAGAAATGAACCTCACTGATTGGTCTGTTTTTTTTTATGTTCATATTAATGAGTGTCGCTACTTGGAGAGATTTTTCTCTCTGTTCCCCCAAACCCCGCAGCTCCTCCCTCCCAGTTATAGCCTCTTATTATCCCGGAAGTGGGTGGATTCCTTCACTTCCTCTCAATATGTACACCCTCCACACTTCGTTTCCAAATGACTCACACATTTGGGGAAGTTGTTTGTCTCACTGAAATGGATTATCCTGGATCAGATTTCACCCTTTCCATTTCAGGGAAAAGAAGCCACCTGAAATCAAAGGTGAAGTGGCCAAAGCGAGAAGGTAAAGATCGATTTATATTCGACAAGGTCATCTCCTTTACAGGGGCACAACTTCAACACCCTCCTCTCCAGCCTCCTAACTTCCAGCCTCCCTAAACTTCAGCTCATCCCAATCTCAGCTGCACCCCGTACCCAAACCCGCACCAAGACCCATTCATCCATCAACCCCGAGCACCTCACCAACCTGCTCAACAAACCTGGCAACACCAGAAATGTTAAAAATCCCAAGCGTGCTTTAAAATCCTTCCTCAACCCCCTCCCTATCTCTGTAACCTCCTCCAGCCCCTACAATCCTCCCTATCTCTGTAACCTCCTCCAGCCCCTACAACCCTCCCTACCTCTGTAACCTCCTCCAGCCCCTACATCCCTCCCTATCTCTGTAACCTCCTCCAGCCCCTACAACCCTCCCTATCTCTGTAACCTCCTCCAGACCCTACAACCCTCCCTATCTCTGTAACCTCCATCAGCCCCGACAACCCTCCCTATCTCTGTAACCTCCTGCAGACCCTACAACCCTCCCTATCTCTGTAACCTCCTCCAGACCCTACAACCCTCCCTATCTCTGTAACCTCCACCAGCCCCTACAACCCTCCCTATCTCTGTAACCTCCTGCAGACCCTACAACCCTCCCTATCTCTGTAACCTTCTCCAGACCCTACAACCCTCCCTATCTCTGTAACCTTCTCCAGACCCTACAACCCTCCCTATCTCTGTCACCTCCTCCAGACCCTACAACCATCCCTATCTCTGTAACCTCCTCCAGCCCCTACGACCCTCCCTATCTCTGTCACCTCCTCCAGACCCTACAACCATCCCTATCTCTGTAACCTCCTCCAGCCGTTACAACCCTCCGAGATCTCTGTGCTCCTCCAATTCCGGCCTCTTGAACATCCCTGATTCCCCATCGCTCCACCATCGGCGGCCGTGCCTTCAGCTGCCTAAGCTCATAAACTCTGGAACTAATCTCCACCTCTCTCTCTCTCTCTCTGTCTCTCTCCCTTTCTGCCTCTCTCCCTCTCTTCTTCTCTTTCTCCTTTCCTCTCTCACTCTTTCTCTCTCTTCTGTCTCTCTTTCTCTGTCTCTCTCTCTCTCTCTCTGTCTCTCTCCCTCCCTCTCTCTCTCTCTCCATTACTCTCTCTTTCTCTCCATCTCTCTGTCTTTCTCTCTCTCTCTCTCTGTCTCTCTCTCTGTCTCAGTCTCTCTCTCTCTCTCTCTGTCTCTCTATCTCCTTCTGGATCTCTCTCTTTCTGTCTCTCTCCCTCTCATTTTCTCTTTCTCCCTTCCGCTCTCACACTTTCTCTCTCTCTCTCTGTCTCTCACTCTCTGTCTCTTTCTCTCTCTGTCTCTCCCTGTATCACTCTCTCTCTCTCTTTCTCTACCTCTCTCTCTGTCTCTCTCTCTCTCTCTCTCTATCACTTTTTCACTTTCTCTCCCTCTCTCTGTCTTTCTCTCTCTCTCTCTCTCTGTGTCTCTCTTGTCTCCTTCAAGACGCTGCTTAGAGACTGAGGTCTTTCACTGAGGTTTCAGTCTCCCGCCTCCTGCTACCCCCCGAAGGGGCTCAGGGTCAGATTGACGTGTGACCTCTCTTTCTGTAGAGAACACTGGGACCATTTGTCATGATAAGGGTCCAAGATCAATGCTATTTCGTGCCAAATGGTCTCCCCTAGCTCCTGTTATTTACAGTTGTGTGGAGCACAAAACACCAGCCTCGAAAAGATGGGCTGAATGGCCTGTTTGGAAGGGGACATTCGATGCCACTCTGTGCTTGTTGAGCTGAGGGTTGGGTAACTCGCTTTGTTTCTCATCATTTAGCGGGGAGAAAAAGCCGGAGGAGACAGGCAAAACGATAGTCTGATCAGAGACTGACTGGAGAGGTGAGAGCGAGGTGGCAGGATGGGTCTACATGTGATCGAATCATAGGCAAGAGAGAGAGATGTCTGAAAGCTGAACAGAAATAAACATGTGCCTTCTTAAACACAACAGAGCCTGATTCTCACTGTGTGTACATAGAAATCCAGGACAGGTACAGCACGGGGTTAGATACAGAGTAAAGCTCCCTCTACACCGTCCCCATCAAACACTCCCAGGGCAGGTACAGCACGGGGTTAGATACAGAGTAAAGCTCCCTCTACACCGTCCCCATCAAACACTCCCAGGACAGGTACAGCACGGGGTTAGATACAGAGTGAAGCTCCCTCTACACTGTCCCCATCAAACACTCCCAGGACAGGTACAGCACGGGGTTAGATACAGAGTAAAGCTCCCTCTACACTGTCCCCATCAAACACTCCCAGGGCAGGTACAGCATGGGGTTAGATACAGAGTAAAGCTCTCTCTACACTGTCCCCATCAAACACTCCCAGGACAGGTACAGCACGGGGTTAGATAGAGAGTAAAGCTCCCTCTACACTGTCCCCATCAAACACTCCCAGGACAGGTACAGCACGGGGTTAGATACAGAGTAAAGCTCCCTCTACACTGTCCCCATCAAACACTCCCAGGACAGGTACAGCACGGGGTTAGATACAGAGTAAAGCTCCCTCTACACTGTCCCCATCAAACACTCCCAGGACAGGTACAGCATGGGGTTAGATACAGAGTAAATCTCCCTCTACACCGTCCCCATCAAACACTCCCAGGACAGGTACAGCACGGGGTTAGATACAGAGTAAAGCTCCCTCTGCACCATCCCCATCAAACACTCCCAGGACAGGTACAGCACGGGGTTAGATACAGAGTAAAGCTCCCTCTACACCGTCCCCATCAAACACTCCCAGGACAGGTACAGCACGGGGTTAGATACAGAGTAAAGCTCCCTCTACGCCGTCCCCATCAAACACTCCCAGGACAGGTACAGCACGGGGTTTTGGGAGGTGCTGGTGGTGGGGTGAAGATCGACTCCCCTCCCCGCTGCTGTTCGTAATTAATAAACGGCTGCCGGGGGTTTTCCACCTCCCTTTACAATTTTCAAACCCACGGATAGATACCGAGCAGCCCTCAGGAAGTGGGTGAAATGTCTGTGTGCCAGGGGTTGACCTGGATAAGCCCCCACCTCGGCTGCTCTCACCCCGCAACCATTTTCACGCCTGCGCGAGAATGTGGGTGTAATTTTGCTTCTGCAGCCTGTGCTCAGGGCCAGAAAGGGGAAGTCTCGTTTGTGCAGGCGATCGGAGAGCGGAAGAGAGAGAGACAGAGAGAGAGAGAGAGAGAGGAAGAGGCTGGTCTCTCCTCGCTGCAGCTAATCTTTCCGAAGCCATCGCCCAGGCCCTCGCGATTGTGAGACGATTAAATAATTTACCGCTGGTCGGTCGGCAGTTTCCTGGCCGGGCGGAGCATTGCGGAGGTGAGTCGGTTTGTGTGTGTGTGTGTTGTTGCGGGGGGTGGTGTGGGTTTTATTTTTTGCCAATGGACGGGGTTAACCCCCCCAGCGCTGGAGTCAATCCCGCACCGAATCTGCGGGGTGCATTCTCACAGCATCGTGCGCTCCCAGCTCAACTCCATCACTGCTCCTCAGCCGCGTCCACCCCAACTGGCAACAGCCGGGAGCTGGGTTTAAGCCCGAAGAGCGGTCTGAGCTTTTGGGCAGGAGAAGTGTTGCTCCGCCGGGAGCGTGGAACGTTCCAGAACTTCCCTCTTGGAAGCCTGCATGAGTGAGAGTGAGAGAGCGAGAGGGCGAGAGAGAGACTGAGAGAGGGAGGAAGGGAGGGAAAGAGACAGAGAGAGAGAGATGGAGGGAGAGTCAGAGTGAGAGAGATAGGGAGTGAGAGACAGAGTGAGAGAGATAGGGAGTGAGAGACAGAGAGAGAGAGAGAGTGAGTGAGAGGCAGAGTGAGAGAGATAGGGAGTGAGAGACAGAGTGAGAGAGATGGGAGTGAGAGACAGAGTGAGAGAGATAGGGAGTGAGAGACAGAGTGAGAGAGATAGGGAGTGAGAGACAGAGTGAGAGAGATAGGGAGTGAGAGACAGAGAGAGAGTGAGAGACAGAGTGAGAGAGATAGGGAGTGAGAGACAGAGTGAGAGAGATAGGGAGTGAGAGACAGAGAGAGAGAGTGAGAGATAGAGTGAGAGAGAGAGAGAGAGAGTGAGAGAGAGAGAGAGAGTGAGAGACAGAGAGAGAGAGAGAGATAGACAGAGTGAGAGAGAGAGAGAGAGAGAGAGTGAGAGACAGAGCGAGAGAGATAGGGAGTGAGAGACAGAGAGAGAGAGAGAGTGAGAGAGAGAGAGTGAGAGACAGAGAGAGAGAGAGAGAGATAGACAGAGTGAGAAAGAGAGAGAGAGAGTGAGAGACAGAGAGAGAGTGAGAGACAGAGAGACAGAGAGAGAGAGACAGAGAGAGAGAGTGAGAGACAGGCACACATTAGGAGGAACTGGAAGAGAAACGAGAAAGAGAAAGAACAAAGAGGGACAAAAGAAATGGAGAGAGACAGAGACAAAGAGAGAGAGAAAAAAATAGAGACTGAGAGTTCAGAAACGGAGAGAGACACACACAGAGACAGAGAGAGATGGAGAGAGACAGAGAGAGACAGAGAGAGAGATGGAGAGAGAGAGAGAGAGAGACAGAGAGAGCAAAGAGAGAGATGGAGAGAGAGAGCAAAGAGAGAGATGGAGAGAGAGAGGAAAGAGAGAGATGGAGAGAGATGGAGAGAGACAGAGAGAGGAAAGAGAGTAACAGGGAGAGTGAACTGAGAGAGAGGGATAGAAAGGCAGAGAGGGACAGTCATATATATATAGAGAGAGAGACAGAGAGAAAGGGAAGGGAGAGAGAGAGAGTGACAGGGAGAGAGAGAGTGAGGGAGAGACAGTGAGAGAGAGAGTGAGGGAGAGAGAGAGACAGAGAGAGAGAGAGTGAGGGAGAGACAGTGAGAGAAAGAGAGAGACAGAGAGAGAGAGAGAGGGAGAGTGGAGAGAGAGAGGGTGACAGAGAGAGAGAAGGATGGAAATGCAGCTGTGCATCATAAATCACATGGGACTGAGTTGGGGCTGTGCTGAGAAGTGAAAGTTCCCTGAATGTGCAGGAAAATCAGGAACTTGCAGCTCCAAGTGGCAATGGCAAAACTGTTCCGTCCATTTTACAGAAGTCAGACACGATGAGGTTATAAGAGCTGGAGTGGGACTCTGGATGTGAAAGGTGCTGGAAGGATCACAACACATCTGTACGGGCATAACCTCTGCACCCTGACTCCCTAAATCTCTATCCCTCCACAGAGAAACATCTCCACTAGGGGGGAGAATGAAAGCAGGTTTCAACCACAGACCAGGGGGTCCAAAGTTAATCTCCAGGACCGAACACCTGTCAAAGTAGGAGGAACCCATATCCCAGCAAGTGTGAGAGGGACCCGTACCCCAGTGAGAGTCAGTGTGTGTGGGACCTGTACCCCAGTGAGAGTCAGTGTGTGTGGGACCCGTACCCCAGTGAAAGTCAGTGTGTGTGGGACCCATACCCCAGTGAGAGTCAGTGTGTGTGGAACCCGTACCCCAGTGAGAGTCAGTGTGTGTGGGACCCGTACCCCAGTGAGAGTCAGTGTGTGTGGGACCCGTACCCCAGTGAGAGTCAGTGTGTGTGGGACCCGTACCCCAGTGCGAGTCAGTGTGTGTGGGACCCGTACCCCAGTGAGAGTCAGTGTGTGTGGGACCCGTACCCCAGTGAAAGTCAGTGTGTGTGGGACCCATACCCCAGTGAGAGTCAGTGTGTGTGGAACCCGTACCCCAGTGAGAGTCAGTGTGTGTGGGACCCGTACCCCAGTGAGAGTCAGTGTGTGTGGGACCCGTACCCCAGTGAGAGTCAGTGTGTGTGGGACCCGTACCCCAGTGCGAGTCAGTGTGTGTGGGACCCGTACCCCAGTGAGAGTCAGTGTGTGTGACCCGTACCCCAGTGAGAGTCAGTGTGTGTGTGACCCGTACCCCAGTGAGAGTCAGTGTGTGTGGGACCCGTACCCCAGTGAGAGTCAGTGTGTGTGTGGGACCCGTACCCCAGTGAGAGTCAGTGTGTGTGGGACCCGTACCCCAGTGAAAGTCAGTGTGTGTGGGACCCATACCCCAGTGAGAGTCAGTGTGTGTGGAACCCGTACCCCAGTGAGAGTCAGTGTGTGTGGGACCCGTACCCCAGTGAGAGTCAGTGTGTGTGGGACCCGTACCCCAGTGAGAGTCAGTGTGTGTGGGACCCGTACCCCAGTGCGAGTCAGTGTGTGTGGGACCCGTACCCCAGTGAGAGTCAGTGTGTGTGACCCGTACCCCAGTGAGAGTCAGTGTGTGTGTGACCCGTACCCCAGTGAGAGTCAGTGTGTGTGGGACCCGTACCCCAGTGAGAGTCAGTGTGTGTGTGGGACCCGTACCCCAGTGAGAGTCAGTGTGTGTGGGACCCGTACCCCAGTGAGAGTCAGTGTGTGTGGGACCCGTACCCCAGTGAGAGTCAGTGGTGGTGCTGAAGGTGGAGCCTTGTGGGGGGTGAACCCATCAAGCAACCAATGGCGATTGGGGCAATGTTTGCGCGGATGACCATTGGCCAGAATGACCCAGGACACAGCCAATGAGAGGTGCTGATTCTCTTCTTCTGGTCTTGTCGCTTGCAGATGGCGAGAACGCAAGTGGTGTGGCTGGATCTCACGCTCGTGTTGTTGGGATGCCTCTCCCCGGGTGTCGGTAAGTGTCTCTGCTCTCTCAATGTGTACTTGGCATTCAGCAATGATTTGACGTGGATTCCAGTCTGTAAAATGTGTCGATTTTGTAGATTCTGAAGCTACCACCCAAGGGATAAATGTGTCGGAGAGTCCGGATGGAATCCCTGTGACCAATATGGCTCCAACCATCAGCACCGATACATGGCACGTCAATGCGTCAGGTAAAAAAACCCCCACCAGCTGACAAATTCATTTCGGAGAAAGCTCGTCACCCCTCTCCCATCCGAACTGCGATTTTTCTGATCTGAATACTGTCCTTTCTTCCACTCAGAGTCACTGTCAGTCCAGAAGCTCAATGATTCCACAGGGCAGAAACCACCATGGAGAGGTTCAGTATCCCTTTGAGTACAGTTACACCTCTGTTTGACTAGATGCAGGTCTGTGTCTGTGATTCCCCCACACGGTGACGGGACGCGGGTCTGTGATTCCCCCACACGGTGACGGGACGTGGGTCTGTGTCTGTGATTCCCCCACACGGTGACGGGACGCGGGTCAGTGCCTGTGATTCCCCCACACGGTGACGGGACGCGGGTCTGTGATTCCCCCACACGGTGACGGGACGCGGGTCTGTGATTCCCCCACACGGTGACGGGACGCGGGTCTGTGATTCCCCCACACGGTGACGGGACGCGGGTCTGTGATTCCCCCACACGGTGACGGGACGCGGGTCTGTGATTCCCCCACACGGTGACGGGACGCGGGTCAGTGCCTGTGATTCCCCCACACGGTGACGGGACGTGGGTCAGTGCCTGTGATTCCCCCACATGGTGACGGGACGCGGGTCTGTGCCTGTGATTCCCCCACATGGTGACGGGACGCGGGTCTGTGATTCCCCCACACGGTGACGGGACGCGGGTCTGTGCCTGTGATTCCCCCACACGGTGACGGGACGCGGGTCTGTGATTCCCCCACATGGTGACGGGACGCGGGTCTGTGCCTGTGATTCCCCCACATGGTGACGGGACGCGGGTCTGTGATTCCCCCACACGGTGACAGGACGCGGGTCTGTGCCTGTGATTCCCCCACACGGTGACGGGACGCGGGTCTGTGATTCCCCCACACGGTGACGGGATGTGGGTCTGTGCCTGTGATTCCCCCACACGGTGACCGGACGCGGGTCTGTGCCTGTGATTCCCCCACACAGCGACGGGACACGGGTCTGTGTCTGTGATTCCCCCACACAGTGACGGGACGTGGGTCTGTGTCTGTGATTCCCCCACACGGTGATGGGACGCGGGTCTGTGTCTGTGATTCCCCCACACGGTGACGGGATGTGGGTCTGTGCCTGTGATTCCCCCACACGGTGACCGGACGCGGGTCTGTGCCTGTGATTCCCCCACACGGTGACGGGACGCGGGTCTGTGTCTGTGATTACCCCACACGGTGACGGGACGCGGGTCTGTGATTCCCCCACACGGTGACCGGACGCGGGTCTGTGTCTGTGATTACCCCACATGGTGATGTGGGGGTCAGGAGAAAGGAAGGAACACATTTCTGTGGAGATTATGAGTGGTTTAAACTATATTTTTAATTTTAAACAGGTGAAGCGAGTTCCCAATCCCCCACAGCAGTTTTCACTGACACCCGGAACACGCCAACACCAACAGGTAACAGGAGCCATTCCACTCAAAGAGGGAGGGTTTTCTTATCAACAATTCCACAGCTCAGGGCCCCCAGGCAGCTGAAGGCACGGCCACCAATGGTGGAGCGATGGGAACCGGGGGATGGTCAAAAGGCCGGAATTGGAGGAGCGCAGAGATCTCGGAGGGTTATAGGGGCTGGAGGAGGTTACAGAGATAGGGAGGGGTGTAGGGGCTGGAGGAGGTTACAGAGATAGGGAGGGGTGTAGGGGCTGGAGGAGGTTACAGAGATAGGGAGGGTTGTAGGGGCTGGAGGAGGTTACAGGAATAGGGAGGGTTGTAGGGGCTGGAGGAGGTTACAGAGATAGGGAGGGCTGTTGGGGCTGGAGGTGGTTACAGAGATAGGGAGGGTTATAGGGGCTGGAGGAGGTTACAGAGATAGGGAGGGTTATAGGGGCTGGAGGAGGTTACAGAGATAGGGAGGGTTGTAGTGGGCTGGAGGAGGTTACAGAGATAGGGAGGTTTGTAGGGGCTGGAGGAGGTTACAGAGATAGGGAGGGTTGTAGGGGCTGAAGGAGGTTACAGAGATAGGGAGGTTTGTAGGGGCTGGAGGAGGTTACAGAGATAGGGAGGGCTGTTGGGGCTGGAGGTGGTTACAGAGATAGGGAGGGTTATAGGGGCTGGAGGAGGTTACAGAGATAGGGAGGGTTATAGGGGCTGGAGGAGGTTACAGAGATAGGGAGGGTTGTAGTGGGCTGGAGGAGGTTACAGAGATAGGGAGGTTTGTAGGGGCTGGAGGAGGTTACAGAGATATGGAGGGTTGTAGGGGCTGGAGGGGGTTACAGAGATAGAAGTTGTTGTTGGGACCGGAGGGATTTACAGACATCATGGGGAGTATTCCATCACACTCCTGACTTGTGCCTTGTGGATGTTGGACAGGCTTTGGGGAGTCAGGAGGTGAGTTACTCATCGCAGGATTCCCAGCCTCTGACCTGCTCTTGTAGCCACAGTATTTATATGGTTGGTCCAGTTCAGTTTCTGGTCAATGGTAACCCCCAGGATGTTGATAGTGGGGGATTCAGTGATGGTGATGCCATTGAACATCGAGGGGTGATGGTTGGATTCTCTCTTGTTGGAGATGGTCATTGCCTGACTTGTGTGGTGTGAATGTTACTTGCCACTTGTCAGCCCAAACCTGGATATTGTCCAGGTCTTGCTGCATTTGGACATGGGCTGCTTCAGTATCTGAGGAGTCGCGAATGGTGCTGAACATTGTGCAATCATCAGCGAACATCCCCACTTCTGACCTTATGATGGAAGGAAGGTCATTGATGAAGCAGCTGAAGATGGTTGGGCCGAGGACACTACCCTGAGGAACTCCTGCAGTGATGTCCTGGAGCTGAGATGACTGACCTCCATCAACCACAACCATCTTCCTTTGTGCTGGGTATGACTCCAACCAGCGGAGAGTTTTCCCCCCTGATTCCCATTGACTCCAGTTTTGCCCGGGCTCCTTGATGCCACACTCGGTCAAATGCTGCCTTGATGTCAAGGGCAGTCACTCTCACCTCACCTCGGGAGTTCAGCTCTTTTGTCCATGTTTGAACCAAGGCTGTAATGAGGTCAGGAGCTGAGTGGCCCTGGCAGAACCCAAACTGGGCATCAGTGAGCAGGTTATTGCTAAGCAAGTGCTGTTTGATAGCACTGTTGATGACACCTTCCATTACTTTACTGATGATGGAGAGTAGACTGATGGGGCGGTAATTGGCCGGGTTGGATTTGTCCTGCTTTTTGTGTACAGGACATACCTGGGCAATTTTCCACATAGCCGGGTAGATGCCTGTGTTGTTACTGTACTGGAACAGCTTGGCTAGGAGAGCGGCAAGTTCTGGAGCACAAGTCTTCAGTACTATTGCCGGGATATTGTCAGGGCCCAGAGCCTTTGCAGTGTCCAGATAGCTGCACGGTGGTGTGGGGGTCAGGAGAAAGGAAGGAACACGTTTCTGTGGAGATTATGAGTGGTTTAAACTATATTTTTAATTTTTAACAGGTGAAGCGAGTTCCCAATCCCCCACAGCAGTTTTCACTGACACCCAGAACACGCCAACACCAACAGGTAACAGGAGCCATTCCACTCAAAGAGGGAGGGTTTTCTTATCAACAATTCCACAGCTCAGGGCCCCCAGGCAGCTGAAGGCACGGCCACCAATGGTGGAGCGATGGGAATCGTGGGATGGTCAAAAGGCCGGAATTGGAGGAGCGCAGAGATCTCGGAGGGTTGTAGGGTCTGGAGGGGGTTGCAGAGATAGGGAGGGTTGTAGGGTCTGGAGGGGGTTGCAGAGATAGGGAGAGTTGTAGGGTCTGGAGGGGGTTGCAGAGATAGGGAGGGTTGTAGAGGCTGGAGGAGGTTACAGAGATAGGGAGGGTTGTAGGGGCTGGAGCGGGTTACAGAGATAGGGAGGGTTGTTGGGGCTGGAGGTGGTTACAGAGATAGGGAGGGTTGTAGCGGCTGGAGGAGGTTACAGAGATAGGGAGGGTTGTAGGGGCTGGAGGAGGTTACAGAGATAGGGAGGGTTGTAGGGGCTGGAGGAGGTTACAGAGATAGGGAGGGGTTGTAGTGGCTGGAGGAGGTTACAGTGAGAGGGAGGGTTGTTGAGGCTGGAGGTGGTTACAGAGATAGGGAGGGTTGTAGCGGCTGGAGGAGGTTACAGAGATAGGGAGGGTTGTAGGGGCTGGAGGAGGTTACAGAGATAGGGAGGGTTGTAGGGGCTGGAGGAGGTTACAGAGATAGGGAGGGGTTGTAGTGGCTGGAGGAGGTTACAGAGATAGGGAGGGTTGTAGGGGCTGGAGGAGGTTACAGAGATAGGGAGGATCGTAGGGGCTGGAGGAGGTTACAGCGAGAAGGAGGGTAGGATGGAGGGATTTGAAAACCAGCCTTCAAATCTTAACAGGGGAGTCGCTCCTGTACCTGTGGACCATGCAGTTCAGCTCCGGAGAGGAGCTGGTGTGAGGTAGGGGTTTGGGAGAGGGGAGTTTGGGATGAAGTTGCCAGAGGTTGGGGATACGGGCTGCAGGATAAGAAAGCGTTGGGATAATCGATAACCTGTCGGGAAGAAGGGGGCGGGTGAGGAATCCCAGTAGGTGACCACCTGAAGCAGCTTGGATGTAGGGGGACATGCCGGAGACGGGAATACGGGATCGTGGAGAGGATGCAGAGAGCGGGGAATCGGAATCTTGCAAACACATTCCACAGAGGCAAGTAGCCCATGGTGTTTCTCCTCCACACAGCTCCAGGTACCCATGGCATCCCAACAACACACAGAGTCAACCGAAGAGCAACCACCACCAAGGAACCGACCACAGCCAAGAGAGGTGAGCAGGGGGGTGGGATGGATGGGGATCAGAATTCCCACTACAAGCTGTTGAGGTTGGGAGAGATCAACTCCAAACTTTGCAACGCTCTGATCGATTTTTGTGGGGCACGGGGGGGTTGAGGGTGACAGAAGCACAGAGAGGGTTGATGGGGTTAAGATACAGACCTGCCAACGATCTGACTGAAGGAAGGGACAGGTTCAAAGGGCAGGGGCAGCAGTGTGTGTGTACCATCTACAAGATGCACTGCAGGAATTCACCAAGGCTCCTTCGACAGCACCTTCCAAACCCACGACCTCTACCATCTAGAAGGACAAGGGCAGCAGACACATGGGGAACACCACC
>NW_027596203.1:512146-524646 GCF_964194155.1 Cetorhinus maximus
CCCCCACTATTTCTCTCTCCCTCCCCCACTATTTCTCTCCCTCCCCCCACTCTTTCTCTCTCTCCCCCCACTCTTTCTCTCTCTCCCCCACTCTTTTCTCTCTCTCTCCCTCCCCCACTCTTTCTCTCCCTCCCCCACTCTTTCTCTCCCTTCCCCCACTCTTTCTCTCTCCCTCCCCCACTCTTTCTCTCCCTCCCCCCACTCTTTCTCTCTCTCTCCCCCACTCTTTCTCTCTCCCTCCCCCACTCTTTCTCTCTCTCCCCCACACTTTCTCTCTCTCCCCCACACTTCTCTCTCTCTCCCCCACTCTTTCTCTCTCTCCCCCACTCTTTTCTCTCTCTCTCTCCCACACTTTCTCTCTCTCCCCCGCTCTTTTCTCTCTCTCTCTCTCCCCCACACTCTTTCACACATTTCCTCTATCTCCCTTCTTACTTAATTTCCCCCATGTCTCTGATTTTCCCTCTCCCTTTTTCTGTCTCTCTCGGTTTTAGCTGTTTAAATTCCTCATCGATTGCCTCATTTTCTATTGCCCGTACATGACTGGGAGTGTGGGAATTTAATTACGTAGCACAAAAATTTGATAAGGGAGGGTACCTGAAAGGTCTGAGGCAGGAGATCCAGTCTAATCATTCCTGTGGCGGAACCTGATTGTGGGTTGCTTGGTGGCAGTTTTTGAAATAATAAACAGCAGCAGTAAAATAACAGGTTATCATATCACATCTGTGTCTCAGGAGGGCGTGTGTGAAACTAAATCTTCCAGAGAATAAAACACAGGAAACCTGTCCAGCGCTGAGAGTCCGAGGGTCAGTACTGAGGGAGTGCTGCACTGTGGGAGGGTCAGTACTGAGGGAGTGCTGCACTGTCGGAGGGTCAGTACTGAGGGAGTGCTGCACTGTCGAAGGTTCAATACTGAGGGAGTGCCACACTGTTGGAGGGTCAGTACTGTGGGGACCCTCCTGCCTTGTAACCTCCTCCAACCCCTACCACCCTCCCTATCTCTGTAACCTCCTCCAGCCCCCAGAACCCTCCCTATCTCTGTAACCTCCTCCAGCCCCTACAACCCTCCCTATCTCTATAACCTCCTCCAGCCCCAACAACCCTCCCTATCTCCGTAATCTCCTCCAGCCCCCACAAACCTCCCTACCTCTGTAACCTCCTCCAGCCCCTACAACCTTCCCTATCTCTGTAACCTCCTCCAGCTCCCTCCAACCCTCCCTATCTCTGTAACCTCCTCCATCCCCTCCAACCCTCCCTATCTCTGTAACCTCCTCCAGCCCCCTACAACCCTCCCTATCTCTGTAACCTCCTCCAGCCCCTACACTCCTTCCTATCTCTGTAACCTCCTCCAGCCCCCTACAACCCTCCTTTCTCTGTAACCTCCTCCAACCCCTACACCCCTCCCTATCTCTGTAACCTCCTCCAGCCCCCTACAACCCTCCCTATCTCTGTAACCTCCTCCAGCCCCTACAACCCTCCCTATCTCTGTAACCTCCTCCAGCCCCCTACAACCCTCCCTATCTCTGTAACCTCCTCCAGCCCCCTACAACCCTCCCTATCTCTGTAACCTCCTCCAGCCCCTACAACCCTCCCCATCTCTGTAACCTCCTCCAGCCCCCTACAACCCTCCCTATCTCTGTAACCTCCTCCAGCCCCTACACCCCTCTTTATCTCTGTACCCTCCTCCGGCCCTCCGAGATCTCTGCGCTCCTCCCAATTCTGGCCTCTTGACTCTCCCCCGATTCCCATCGCTCCATCGTTGGCGGCCGTGCCTTCAGCTGCCTGGGTGGCCCTGAGCTCTGGGATTCCCTCCCTCTCGTCCTTAAAAACTGTTCTCACGACATATGTGCCTTTGAACACTTTTTTCATATTTGCTGATGTGGTTCCATGTCTGGTGTGAAAATTACTCAGGTGCTGCGCCCTGTGGGTATCCGTTTTCCTTGTTCAAAGCCCTAGCTGTGTGGCCTCACAGGGTTGGTACTCTGTACTGAGAGCTTCTCAGGCAGCGACTAAACACCAAGATAAATGAATATCGTTCAGGGGCAGAGACAGAGAGATAGAGATATCGAGAGAGAGAGATATCGAGAGAGAGAGAGAGAGATAGCGATATCGAGAGAGAGATATCGAGAGAGAGATATCGAGAGAGAGAGATAGAGATATCGAGAGAGATATCAAGAGAGAGAGAGATAGAGATATCGAGAGATAGAGATATCGAGAGAGAGAGATATCGAGAGAGAGAGATATCGAGAGAGAGAGAGATATCGAGAGAGAGAGAGATATCGAGAGAGAGAGAGATATCGAGAGAGAGAGAGATATCGAGAGAGAGAGATATCGAGAGAGAGAGAGAGATATCGAGAGAGAGATATCAAGAGAGAGATATCAAGAGAGAGATATCGAGAGATATCAAGAGAGAGATATCGAGAGATATCAAGAGAGAGATATCGAGAGAGAGAGAGAGATATCGAGAGATATCGAGAGAGAAAGATATCGAGAGAGAGAGAAAGATATCGAGAGAGAGATATCGAGAGAGAGATATCGAGAGAGAGATATCGAGAGAGAGAGATATCGAGAGAGAGAGAGATATCGAGAGAGAGAGAGATATCGAGAGAGAGAGAGATATCGAGAGAGAGAGAGATATCGAGAGAGAGAGAGATATCGAGAGAGAGAGAGAGATATCGAGAGAGAGAGATATCGAGCGAGAGAGATATCGAGCGAGAGAGATATCGAGAGAGAGAGATATCGAGAGAGAGATATCGAGAGAGAGAGAGAGATATCGAGAGAGAGAGATATCGAGAGAGAGAGATATCGAGAGAGAGAGATATCGAGAGAGAGATATCGAGAGAGAGATATCGAGAGAGAGAGAGATATCGAGAGATATCGAGAGAGAGAGATATCGAGAGATATCGAGAGAGAGAGATATCGAGAGAGA
Organism: Cetorhinus maximus; assembly: GCF_964194155.1. Classification (NCBI taxonomy): domain Eukaryota; kingdom Metazoa; phylum Chordata; class Chondrichthyes; order Lamniformes; family Cetorhinidae; genus Cetorhinus; species Cetorhinus maximus. The sequence goes on from NW_027596203.1 coordinate 515,073, forward strand.
GAGAGATATCGAGAGAGAGAGAGATATCGAGAGAGAGAGAGATATCGAGAGAGAGAGAGATATCGAGAGAGAGAGAGAGATATCGAGAGAGAGAGATATCGAGAGAGAGAGAGATATCGAGAGAGAGAGAGAGATATCGAGAGAGAGAGATATCGAGAGAGAGAGAGAGATATCGAGAGAGAGAGAGAGTTATCGAGAGAGAGATATCGAGAGAGAGAGAGAGATATCGAGAGAGAGAGAGAGATATCGAGAGAGAGAGATAGCGAGAGAGAGAGAGATATCGAGAGAGAGAGATATCGAGAGAGAGAGAGATATCGAGAGAGAGAGAGATATCGAGAGAGAGAGAGCGAGATATCGAGAGAGAGAGAGATATCGACAGAGAGAGAGATATCGAGAGAGAGAGAGATATCGAGAGAGAGATATCGAGAGAGAGATATCGAGAGAGAGATATCGAGAGAGAGATATCGAGAGAGAGATATCGAGAGAGAGAGAGAGAGCAAGATATCGAGAGAGATATCGAGAGAGAGATATCGAGAGAGAGATATCGAGAGAGAGCGAGAGAGAGCAAGATATCGAGAGAAATATCGAGAGAGAGATATCGAGAGAGAGATATCGAGAGAGAGAGCAAGATATCGAGAGAGATATCGAGAGAGAGATATCGAGAGAGAGAGAGAGAGCAAGATATCGAGAGAGATATCGAGAGAGAGATATCGAGAGAGATATCGAGAGAGAGATATCGAGAGAGAGAGAGAGAGCAAGATATCGAGAGAGATATCGAGAGAGAGATATCGAGAGAGAGAGAGCAAGATATCGAGAGAGATATCGAGAGAGAGATATCGAGAGAGATATCGAGAGAGAGATATCGAGAGAGAGAGAGCAAGATATCGAGAGAGATATCGAGAGAGAGATATCGAGAGAGAGATATCGAGAGAGAGAGAGATATCAAGAGAGAGATATCGAGAGAGAGAGAGAGAGCAAGATATCGAGAGAGATATTGAGAGAGAGATATCGAGAGAGAGAGCAAGATATCGAGAGAGATATCGAGAGAGAGATATCGAGAGAGAGATATCGAGAGAGAGAGAGATATCGAGAGAGAGACATCGAGAGAGAGAGAGATATCGAGAGAGAGATATTGAGAGAGAGATATCGAGAGAGAGAGAGATATCGAGAGAGAGATATCGAGAGAGAGAGATATCGAGAGAGAGAGAGATATCGAGAGAGAGAGATGTGCTGTGAGTGCCAGAACAATGGTGGGAGAGGGAGACAGAGAGGAGGAGATCCTGATACTGAATATAGATTTCAGCTGGGAGAGTGTTTTGTGTGGCGTGTCTGTGAGCGTTGTGTGGCTTGTGTACCTTTCTCCTTCATTCATTCACGGGATGTGGGCGTCGCTGGCCGGGCCCAGCATTTATTGCCCATCCCTAGCTGCCCCCTGGAGAAGGTAGGTGGTGAGCTGCCCGCTTGAATCGCTGCAGGGTCCCTGCGGTGTGGGTACGCCCACAGGGCTGGGTGTGCCGCTGTCGCTTCCGGTGCCTGGGTCGATGGCGGGTGATCCGTCCGGTTTCATTCCCTTTAGGCTTCGTAGCAGTTTGATACAACTGAGTGTCGGCCACTTCAGAGGGGCAGTTCGGAGTCAGTCCCGTCGCTGTGTGGGTCTGGAGTCACGTGTACGCCAGACCGGGTAAGGACGGCAGATTTCCCTCCCCCTAAAGGGGCGTTAGTGAACCCGATGGGTTTTTACGATAATCGATGATAGTTTCTTGGTCGCCATCACTGAGACTCGCTTTCACAGAATCACACACAGTGCAGAAGAGGCCCTTCGGCCCATCGAGTCTGCACCAACACGTGAGAAACACCTGCCCTACCTACCTAATCCCATTTACCCAGCACTTGGCCCATAGCCTTGAATGTTATGAGGTGCCAAGTGCTCATCCAGGTACTTTTTAAAGGATGTGAGGCTAACCCGCCTCCACCACCCTCCCAGGCAGCGCATTCCAGATCCTCACCACCCTCTGGGTAAAAAAGTTTTTCCTCACATCCGCCCCCCCAAACCTCCTGCCCCTCACCTTGAACTTATGTCCCCCTCGTGACTGACCCTTCAACTAAGGGGAACAGCTGCTCCCTATCCACCCTGTCCATACCCCTCATAATCTTGTACACCTCGATCAGGTCACCCCTCAGTCTTCTCTGCTCCAACAAAAACAACTCAAGTCTATCCAACATCTCTTCATAACTTAAGTGTTTCATCCCAGGCAACATCCTGGTGAATCTCCTCTGCACCCCCTTCAGTGCAATCACATCCTTCCTATAATGTGGCGACCAGAACTGCACACAGTACTCCAGCTGTGGCCTCACCAAGGTTCTATACAACTCCAACATGACCTCCCGACTTTTGTAATCGATGTGTGTGTGTGAATGTTTGTGTGTGCGTGAGTGTCTGTGTGTGAGTGTCTGTATGTGTGAATGTGTGTGTGTGTGAATGTTTATGTGTGTGTGTGAGTGTCTGTGTGTCTGTATGTGTGAATGTTTATGTGTGTGTGTATGAATGTTTGTGTGTGTGTGTCTGTGTGTGAGTGTCTGTATGTGTGAATGTGTGTGTGTGTGTGAATGTTTATGTGTGTGTGTGTGTGAGTGTCTGTGTGTCTGTATGTGTGAATGTTTATGTGTGTGTGTATGAATGTTTGTGTGTGTGTGTCTGTGTGTGAGTGTCTGTATGTGTGAATGTGTGTGTGTGTGTGAATGTTTATGTGTGTGTGTGTGTGAGTGTCTGTGTGTCTGTATGTGTGAATGTTTATGTGTGTGTGTATGAATGTTTGTGTGTGTGTCTGTGTGTGTGTCTGTGTGAATGTTTGTGTGTGTGTGTGAATGTTTGTGTGTGTGTCTGTGTGCGTGTCTCTGAGTGTGAATGTATGTGTGTGTGTGAATGTTTATGTGTGTGTGTGTGTATGAATGTTTGTGTGTGTGTGTGTGTGTGTGTGAGTGTCTGTGTGTGTGTGTGTCTCTGTGAGTGTCTGTGTGTGTGTGTGTGTGTGTGTGTGAGTGTCTGTGTGTGTGTGTCTCTGTGAGTGTCTGTGTGTGTGTGTGTGTGTCTGCCTGTGTGTGGTTTAGCCCTGAGCATCATCTCAGAACCCGTTGTGACATCAACATTTTCAGCCTGAGAGTCACGTCGCCCTGAGGCAACTCTGGGTTTTCCACACAGATGGAACAGCCCTCACGGAGGCAGCCCGTGGTGTGCAGAGCAAGATCCCACAAAATGGCAGTGGAGCGAATGGCCAGCTGCTCTGGGTTACTGCTGGGTTAGCTTGCGGGAGCAGCAAGGAGTGAATTTGTGTCTCTCCCCCCTCCCCCACCCACTATCTGTGCAGCTTCCACTCTCTCTCCAGTTCAGAAACAGAACCGGACAAACGTTTGAAGGGGGGAAAAGGACGGTGGGGACCAATCGGGCAGCTCTTTTAAAGGGGCAGCACCATGGACAGGCCTAATGGCACCCCCCCCTCCACCCCCATCGTCGGACGGGCCTGGCTGTGATTTCCCCAACCCTTGCCCTCCCCCCACCCACCCCATGTCCTCGCAAACTGCCGTACTCTCCCCGTCTCCCACCTCCCCGAAGGCCTGGAAGGTGCTGTCCCTCCCCTAAAACCCGCGCGCACCTTTCCCGGGAACTCCGCGCTCGCAACCCTCCAGTAGGGTCGGGCGTGGCACCGCGCCAGCCTGAGCGGCCCTGACCGAAGCCGGGATTGACGTCTTGGCACCCGTCTCCTCTCGCGGGGTGCAGCAGGCGTTGGCCGGGCCAGCGTTGGTTTGCCTGTCCCCCTGGTCGCCCCTGGAGCTGAGATGTCTTGCTCGGGCCGTTGCGGAGGGGCGGTCGAGAGTCGAGCGCGTTGCTGTGGGGTCTGGAGTCCAGAGCCGGGTCAAGGACGGCAGCTTTCCTTCCCGACTAAAGGGACGGGAGCGGACCAGACGGGGTTTTCCCCCGCAACGATCGGCGATTGTTTCATCGTGTCCCCTGAGGGTGCTATTTCCAATCGATGTGTTGTCCCCTCGGTGGCATAAGTCCGAGGGACAGTGTTTGTTTCCATCTGTACGCTGGGGACGCCCAGCTCCAGCTCACCGGCACTTCCCCCCACCGACCCCTCCGCTGTAGCTGGGTTTTAAGTCGCCTTATCTGACATCCTTAGCAAGAAATTCCCCAGTCAGGCAAGACTTTCATCACAAAATCCACACCAGGTTACACCCTGAACTGCAACTTACCAACTTTCTGCAGCAAGTGACCACAGTTCAAAACAAAGCCCTTTGAACAGTTGTGAAATGTTTTGCCACGTGAAATGAGCCAGAGAGATGCAGGAACCTTGTTTTGTTTTGATTATGTTACAGGTCATCTGGAAATTAGAGCAAAGCTCCCTCTACACCGTCCCCATCAAACACTCCCAGGACAGGTACAGCACAGGGTTAGATACAGAGTAAAGCTCCCTCTACACCGTCCCCATCAAACACTCCCAGGACAGGTACAGCACGGGGTTAGATACAGAGTAAAGCTCCCTCTACACCGTCCCCATCAAACACTCCCAGGACAGGTACAGCACGGGGTTAGATACAGAGTAAAGCTCCCTCTACACCGTCCCCATCAAACACTCCCAGGACAGGTACAGCACGGGGTTAGATACAGAGTAAAACTCCCTCTACACTGTCCCCATCAAACACTCCCAGGACAGGTACAGCACGGGGTTAGATACAGAGTAAAACTCCCTCTACACTGTCCCCATCAAACACTCCCAGGACAGGTACAGCACGGGGTTAGATACAGAGTAAAGCTCCCTCTACACCGTCCCCATCAAACACTCCCAGGGCAGGTACAGCACGGGGTTAGATACAGAGTAAAGCTCCCTCTACACCGTCCCCATCAAACACTCCCAGGACAGGTACAGCACGGGGTTAGATACAGAGTAAAGCTCCCTCTACACTGTCCCCATCAAACACTCCCAGGACAGGTACAGCACGGGGTTAGATACAGAGTAAAGCTCCCTCTACACCGTCCCCATCAAACACGCCCAGGACAGGTACAGCACGGGGTTAGATACAGAGTAAAGCTCCCTCTACACTGTCCCCATCAAACACTCCCAGGACAGGTACAGCACGGGGTTAGATACAGAGTAAAGCTCCCTCTACACCGTCCCCATCAAACTCTCCCAGGACAGGTACAGCATGGGGTTAGATACAGAGTAAAACTCCCTCTACACCGTCCCCATCAAACACTCCCAGGACAGGTACAGCACAGGGTTAGATACAGAGTAAAGCTCCCTCTACACCGTCCCCATCAAACTCTCCCAGGACAGGTACAGCATTGGGTTAGATACAGAGTAAAACTCCCTCTACACCGTCCCCATCAAACACTCCCAGGACAGGTACAGCACAGGGTTAGATACAGAGTAAAGCTCCCTCTACACCGTCCCCATCAAACTCTCCCAGGACAGGTACAGCATGGGGTTAGATACAGAGTAAAGCTCCCTCTACACCGTCCCCATCAAACCCTCCCAGGACAGGTACAGCACGGGGTTAGATACAGAGTAAAGCTCCCTCTACACTGTCCCCATCAAACACTCCCAGGACAGGTACAGCACGGGGTTAGATACAGAGTAAAGCTCCCTCTACACCGTCCCCATCAAACACTCCCAGGACAGGTACAGCACGGGGTTAGATACAGAGTAAAGCTCCCTCTACACCGTCCCCATCAAACACTCCCAGGACAGGTACAGCACGGGGTTAGATACAGAGTAAAGCACCCTCTACACCGTCCCCATCAAACACTCCCAGGACAGGTACAGCACGGGGTTAGATACAGAGTAAAACTCCCTCTACACTGTCCCCATCAAACACTCCCAGGACAGGTACAGCACGGGGTTAGATACAGAGTAAAACTCCCTCTACACTGTCCCCATCAAACACTCCCAGGACAGGTACAGCACGGGGTTAGATACAGAGTAAAGCTCCCTGTACACCGTCCCCATCAAACACTCCCAGGGCAGGTACAGCACGGGGTTAGATACAGAGTAAAGCTCCCTCTACACCGTCCCCATCAAACACTCCCAGGACAGGTACAGCACGGGGTTAGATACAGAGTAAAGCTCCCTCTACACTGTCCCCATCAAACACTCCCAGGACAGGTACAGCACGGGGTTAGATACAGAGTAAAGCTCCCTCTACACCGTCCCCATCAAACTCTCCCAGGACAGGTACAGCATGGGGTTAGATACAGAGTAAAACTCCCTCTACACCGTCCCCATCAAACACTCCCAGGACAGGTACAGCACAGGGTTAGATACAGAGTAAAGCTCCCTCTACACCGTCCCCATCAAACTCTCCCAGGACAGGTACAGCATTGGGTTAGATACAGAGTAAAACTCCCTCTACACCGTCCCCATCAAACACTCCCAGGACAGGTACAGCACAGGGTTAGATACAGAGTAAAGCTCCCTCTACACCGTCCCCATCAAACTCTCCCAGGACAGGTACAGCATGGGGTTAGATACAGAGTAAAGCTCCCTCTACACCGTCCCCATCAAACCCTCCCAGGACAGGTACAGCACGGGGTTAGATACAGAGTAAAGCTCCCTCTACACTGTCCCCATCAAACACTCCCAGGGCAGGTACAGCACGGGGTTAGATACAGAGTAAAGCTCCCTCTACACTGTCCCCACCAAACACTCCCAGGACAGGTGCAGCACGGGGTTAGATACAGAGTAAAGCTCCCTCTACACCATCCCCATCAAACACTCCCAGGGCAGGTACAGCATGGGGTTAGATACAGAGTAAAGCTCCCTCTACACCGTCCCCATCAAACACTCCCAGGACAGGTACAGCATGGGGTTAGATACAGAGTAAAGCTCCCTCTACACTGTCCCCATCAAACACTCCCAGGACAGGTACAGCACGGGGTTAGATACAGAGTAAAGCTACCTCTACACCGTCCCCATCAAACACTCCCAGGGCAGGTACAGCACGGGGTTAGATAGAGAGTAAAGCTCCCTCTACACCGTCCCCATCAAACACTCCCAGGACAGGTACAGCACGGGGTTAGATACAGAGTAAAGCTCCCTCTACACTGTCCCCATCAAACACTCGCAGGACAGGTGCAGCACGGGGTTAGATAAAGTACAGGGACTGATAGCTTTGCTCTGGCCTACATTTCACTCCAGGCCCACAGCGATGTGGTTGACTGTTAATTGACCTTCAGTTTAATAAATCCCGGCCTTACTAACAACATCTGCATCCTGTGAAAGAACAATGGGAACTGAGTTAATGAATAATGAGTCTTTCCAAGACACACATATTTGGGCAGCGGATATGGTTACTATGCAGACAGCTGGAGTAGATTACTGATATACACCGGGGAGCTTTCACACCTTGGACATTTCAAATCAGTGACAGGAAGCGGGTCTGTGTCTGTGATTCCCCCACACGGTGACCGGACGTGGGTCTGTGTCTGTGATTCCCCCACACGGTGACGGACGTGGGTCTGTGTCTGTGATTCCCCCACACGGTGACGGGACGTGGGTCTGTGTCTGTGATTCCCCCACACGGTGACGGGACGCGGGTCTGTGATTCCCCCACACGGTGACGGGACGCGGGTCTGTGTCTGTGATTCCCCCACACGGTGACCGGACGTGGGTCTGTGTCTGTGATTCCCCCACACGGCGACGGACGTGGGTCTGTGTCTGTGATTCCCCCACACGGTGACGGGACGTGGGTCTGTGTCTGTGATTCCCCCACACGGTGACGGGACGCGGGTCTGTGATTCCCCCACACGGTGACGGGACGCGGGTCTGTGTCTGTGATTCCCCCACACGGTGACCGGACGCGTGTCTGTGTCTGTGATTCCCCCACACGGTGACCGGACGCGGGTCTGTGTCTGTGATTCCCCCACACGGTGACGGGACGCGGGTCTCTGATTCCCCCACACGGTGACGGGACGCGGGTCTGTGTCTGTGATTCCCCCACACGGTGACCGGACGCGGGTCTGTGTCTGTGATTCCCCCACACAGTGACGGGACGCGGGTCTGTGTCTGTGATTCCCCCACACGGTGACCGGACGCGGGTCTGTGATTCCCCCACACGGTGACGGGATGCGGGTCTCTGATTCCCCCACACGGTGACGGGACGCGGGTCTGTGTCTGTGATTCCCCCACACGGTGACCGGACGTGAGTCTGTGTCTGTGATTCCCCCACACGGTGACGGGACGTGGGTCTGTGTCTGTGATTCCCCCACACGGTGACGGGACGCGGGTCTGTGTCTGTGATTCCCCCACACGGTGACGGGACGCGGGTCTGTGTCTGTGATTCCCCCACACGGTGACTGGACGTGGGTCTGTGTCTGTGATTCCCCCACACGGTGACCGGACGTGGGTCTGTGTCTGTGATTCCCCCACACGGTGACGGGACGCGGGTCTGTGTCTGTGATTCCCCCACACGGTGACGGGACGCGGGTCTGTCTCTGTGATTCCTCCACACGGTGACGAGACACGGGTCTGTGTCTGTGATTCCCCCACACGGTGACGGGACATGAGTCTGTGATTCCCCCACACGGTGACGAGACGTGGGTCTGTGTCTGTGATTCCCCCACACGGTGACGGGACATGAGTCTGTGTCTGTGATTCCCCCACACGGTGACGAGACGTGGGTCTGTGTCTGTGATTCCCCCACACGGTGATGGGTCGTGAGTGTGAGAGCTGGGAGAGGGACAGATAGAGGCAGAGCTGTAAATATTGACCAATTTATTCAGGACACAATTGCAAACAGTGATTTAAACCTCACGCAGGAATCTCTCGTAGAAAGCTGAGCAGCAAACTCCTTCAGATCCCAGTTACTCCTCGTCACAGAAACTAGAGCCACTGCCAAAGATTAAACCAATTCCTTGGGGTCATTCACCGAAATCTTCAAACACATTGAAGCAATCAATTTACGTGATGGCAATTTGGGTTGTTGAATATGAGGAGGGAGAGAGAGGGAGACAGATGGAGAGAGGGAGACAGACAGACAGACAGAGGGAGAGAGAGGGAGACAGACAGACGGAGAGAGAGAGAGACAGACAGACGGAGAGAGAGAGAGAGAGAGAGACAGACGGAGAGAGAGAGAGAGAGACAGACGGAGAGAGAGAGAGAGAGACAGACGGAGAGAGAGAGAGAGAGACCGACGGAGAGAGAGAGAGAGAGACCGACGGAGAGAGAGAGACCGACGGAGAGAGAGAGACCGACGGAGAGAGAGAGACAGACGGAGAGAGAGAGACAGACGGAGAGAGAGAGAGGGAGACGGAGAGAGAGAGAGAGGGAGACGGAGAGAGAGAGAGAGGGAGACGGAGAGAGAGAGAGAGGGAGACGGAGAGAGAGAGAGGGAGACGGACAGACAGAGAGAGGGAGAAGGACAGACAGAGAGAGGGAGACGGACAGACAGAGAGAGGGAGACGGACAGACAGAGAGAGGGAGACGGACAGACAGAGAGAGGGAGACGGACAGACAGAGAGAGGGAGACGGACAGACAGAGAGAGGGAGACGGACAGACAGAGAGAGGGAGACGGACAGAC
>NW_027596203.1:527146-544646 GCF_964194155.1 Cetorhinus maximus
TGAAGGAGCTGGAAGAGGTTACAGAGATAGGGAGGGTTGAAGGAGCTGGAAGAGGTTACAGAGATAGGGAGGGTTGTAGGGGCTGGAGGAGGTTACAGAGATAAGGGAGGGTTGGAGGGACTGGAGGAGGTTACAGAGATAGGGAGAGTTGTAGGGGCTGGAGGAGGTTACAGAGATAGGGAGGGTTGAAGGAGCTGGAAGAGGTTACAGAGATAGGGAGGGTTGTAGGGGATGGAGGAGGTTACAGAGATAAGGGAGGGTTGGAGGAGGTTACAGAGATAGGGAGGGTTGTAGGGGCTGGAGGAGGTTACAAAGATAGGGAGGGTTGTAGGAGCTGGAAGAGGTTACAGAGATAGGGAGGGTTGTAGGGGCTGGAGGAGGTTACAGAGATAGGGAGGGTTGAAGGGGCTGGAGGAGGTTACAGAGATCTTGGAGTGTTGTGGGGGCTGGAGGGGGTTACGGAGATAGGGAGGGTTGTAGGGGCTGGAGGGGGTTACAGAGATAGGGAGGGTTGTAGGGGCTGGAGCAGGTTACAGAGATAGGGAGGGTTGTAGGGGATGGAGGAGGTTACAGAGATAGTGAGGGTTGTAGGGGATGGAGGAGGTTACAGAGATAGTGAGGGTTGTAGGGGCTGGAGGAGGTTACAGAGATAGGGAGGGTTGTAGGGGCTGGAGGAGGTTACAGAGATAGGGAGGGTTATAGGGGCTGGAGGAGGTTACAGAGATAGGGAGGGTTGTAGGGGGCTGGAGGAGGTTACAGAGATAGGGAGGGTTGAAGGAGCTGGAAGAGGTTACAGAGATAGGGAGGGTTGTAGGGGCTGGAGGAGGTTACAGAGATAAGGGAGGGTTGGAGGGACTGGAGGAGGTTACAGAGATCTTGGAGTGTTGTGGGGGCTGGAGGGGGTTACGGAGATAGGGAGGGTTGTAGGGGCTGGAGGGGGTTACAGAGATAGGGAGGGTTGTAGGGGCTGGAGCAGGTTACAGAGATAGGGAGGGTTGTAGGGGATGGAGGAGGTTACAGAGATAGTGAGGGGTGTAGGGGCTGGAGGAGGTTACAGAGATAGGGAGGGTTGTAGGGGCTGGAGGGGGTTACAGAGATAGGGAGGGCTGTAGGGGCTGGAGGAGGATACAGAGATAGGGAGGGTTGTAGGGGCTGGAGGAGGTTACAGAGATAGGGAGGGCTGTAGGGGCTGGAGGAGGATACAGAGATAGGGAGGGTTGTAGGGGCTGGAGGAGGTTACAGAGATAGGGAGGGTTGTAGGGGCTGGAGGAGGTTACAGAGATAGGGAGGGTTGTAGGGGCTGGAAGAGATTACACAGAATCGGGGAGAGGCATGGAGGGATTTGAAAACAAGGATGAGAATTGTAAAATGGCCCGGGGGTCAGTGTAGCTCAGTGAACATCAGCGGTGAGTGGGGAGCGTGGGATCCGGTGTGAATTCAGATATGGAAGTCAGTGCGAGTTTTGGATGGGCCGAGACGGACGGAGGGTGGAAAACGTGAGGCTGAACAAGGGAACTTGGAATATTCCAGTCCGGATGTAATCAAGATAAAAAACCTATGGAGAAGCGGCAAAAGGAGGTGGCAAAACCTGGGTGGGGTCCGGGGCATTGCCTGTCGTACTCACATTTCTTGATCTGTGCCTGTTCGTTGAACTGAGGTTTCATGAAAGCTTCTCTGAAGAACCAAACCACGTTCACCAGCCACAGGAACGGCAACAGCGCAAATCCACCTGGGAAAATCGAGGAGGGAAAATCCATCAACGGGTTTCTATCGAGAGTTAAAAGAAGAAAAAGTCAGAAAAGGGAGCGTTGGTCCTATCGAAAGTGAGTCTGAGGAATTAATAAAAGGAGAATGAGGAGGACGAAACAGGTATTATGTCTCGGTCTTCACTAAGGAGACAAGTAACACCCCGGGAATAGCTGTAAATCAGGAAACGGAAAGGAGGGAGGAACTCTGGAAAATTACAGTCACCAGGGGAGTGGTACTGAGCAAATTGTTGAGGCTGCGGGCTGAGAAATCCCCGGGTCCAGATGGACTTCACCCTCAGGTCTTGAAAGAAGTCGCCAGTGAGGTAGCTGATGCACTGGTTTTAATTTTCCAAAACTCCCCGAATTCGGGGAGGGTGCCATTAAGATTGGAAAATGGCAAAATGTAACTCCTCTATTCAAAAAGGGAGGGAGACAGAAGGCAGGAAACGACAGGCCAGTGAGAAGGGCACTTAGAAAAATTCAAGGTGATCAGGCAGAGTCAACACGGTTTCTGTGAAAGGGAAATCGCGTTCAACCAATTTATTGGAGTTCTTTGGAACGAGTCACACGTGCTGTGGATAAAGGGGAACCGGTGGATGTGCTGTACTTAGATTTCCAGAAGGCATTTGATAAGGTGCCACACCGAAGGTTATTGTGGAAAATAAAAGCTCATGGTGTAGGGGGTAACATATTGGCCTGGATAGTTGATTGGCTCGCGAACAGGAAGCAGGGAGTTTGGCATAAATGGGTCTTTTTCTGGATTTGTAGGATGTAATGAGCGGTGTGTTACAGGCATCAGTGCTGGACCTCAACTTTTTACAATTTATATAAATGACTTGGATAAAGGGAACGAAGGAGTGGTTGCTAAATTTGCTGATGACTCAAAGATGGGTAGGAAAGTAAATTGTGAAGAGGACATAAGGAGGTTTCAAAGGATATAGATAAGTTAAGTGAATGGGCAAAGATCTGGCAGATGGAGTATAATGTGGGAAAATATGAAGTTGTTCACTTTGACGGGGAGAATAAAAAAGATGATCTAAATGCCGAGAGATGGCAGAGCTCAGATTCAGAAGGGTCTGGGTGTCCTAGTGCATAAGGACACAAGGAATAGGAGAAGTAGGCCATTCAGCCCCTCAAGCCTGCCCAGCCATTCAATAAGATCATGGCTGATCTGCCCCAGGCCTCAACTCCTCTTTCGTGCCAGCTCCTCATAGCCCTCAACTCCCCGATCTTTGAAAAATCTACCTACCTCCTCTTTAAATACTTTTGTGATCTAGCCTCCACAACTCTCTGGGGGTAGGGAATTTTAGGCATTCACTACCCTTTGAGAGAGAAGAAATTCCTTTGCATCTGTTATGACCGATGCAGTTGGCAAAGCGAAGTTATTTAAAAATTACCAGAGAGAAACATTAAACAACTGTCATAACCTATAATTTTAAGTGTTATGTTTGAGATGCGACTCTAAATTCAGGAATCAGACCACCAGTTCCCGAGGCTTTACATTAAACTAATTTATACATTTTATTAATTTACACAGGTTAAAATATATATACACATGGCTACAGATTACTACCATCATAGCTTTTAACAAATTCCCAAACTAATCTCCATTAAGGCAACAGCAACCCATAGACTTAACCAAACACCAGGCAAAGCATTTTCACCTTACGAATTCAAAATGAGGTTCTTTTCACTTTGGTTCCTGTGATGCCAGTTGGAGGCTTACAGCTGCCTTTTGATCTCACATTGCCTCTGCCCTTCACACCCAAAAACTACTGAAGTTATACCTACCACCACTGATTGAATTCAAATTCTCATAGTCTCACCAGCCTCTTTGAACTTCACCTTTTAACAACGAAACCCCACTCATTGTACTAATTTTATTAGTAATGTAAACATATGGCTTGGTAGCTGCTAGATAGGCATCACGTTTTCACCCCACTTCTTGAATGCTCTATTCAAAAAAAATGCAAACGCACGCACGCTCTCTCTCTTCCATATCAAAACTAGTACCTATCAAAGCAACCAGACTAGCTGGCTTTAATCCAATTAAGACGCACCCACAGACTAAACCTCTGTTTTAAAAGAAAAATATTTTCCAAAATATTAGATACATTAATAGCTTCATGACATCCCCCTCCTTATCCGAAAATGAACTGTCATAATTCTAAAAGACGGCTTCATTTTAATAACCCATCACACACCATCTCCTATACCGATTGCACTATCACATTACCAGATGCATGCATTAACATAAATTTATATCACAGGTATCAACTGTTAGGGGGAAGAAAGTAAGTAAGAATTTAGGGTAAGGGAGAAATTATTGAAAGGGAATGAATTACTTAAAATCTCCAGGTAGCCAGTGCGATCAAGTACATTAACAGGTAAACCTGGTTACCAGATGAACCTTGCACAGCCTTAGAGCCTGCAAACAATAGAAAGGTCTTGGGAGCCGGACTGGAGTCAGAGGATGGCAATAACAACTAAAGTTAAGTGTGCTCTTCAACAGATAAGGGGAGAACAGATGGTCCTAGTTTAGGTAGGAGGGAAGGTCTCTGCCTGGGTGAAAAATAGGGACATAACAATGGATGTACCTGTTACCAGAGATGCCTGTTTAATGTGAACCTATATGTTGACGAGATCGGAATCTGGAAACTGTTCTTGTACATGACCAGTAACGTTTAAATATGTTGAACACCTGTAATTTAGCAGAGTGCTATCTCAAGCTGCACTGGGATGGTTCTCCCCTTGCAATTGCTCGAATAAACGATCGTGACCTGTACCTGAGACTCCTGGGGTCCGTTTGTCAAATTGACCACAACACAACAGAAATCACTCCAGTTCAGTGTCCAGGTTTTTTTTTTAAAAAATGTCCCAATTTCCTTTAAATTTCAAACTCTTGATAACGCATCTGCGAACAGATTCTCTCTCCCAGCAATATGTATAACACGTAGATGAAATGGTTGTAATAATAGACTCCATCTTGCACTTTTGTCATGAAATATGTCCAAAAACTTCAAAGGATTATGGTCTGTATAAACAATTGTTTCTGATGAATTGTTTGCAACATAAATTTCAAAATGCTGCAACGCTAACACCAAACTCAACGATCGCTGAATATCTTCTCTTGTGGTACATTCAGTTTCTGTGAAAAATACCCCATCGGTTTTTCAATTCCAGAGTCGTCATCTTGTAACAGTACAGCCCCAATGCCCATATCGCTTGTGTCAACGGCCAACTCGAATTGCTTGGCGTAATTAGGCACTTCTCATGCTGGTGCCGTGGTTGATACAGTTTTCAAACTATCGAATGGCTTCTGACGCTCCAGTGCCCATTGAAATGTCTTGTTCTTTTTTTAATAGTTCAGTCAGTGGAGCAACCACTTGGCTAAAATTTGCTACAAATTTCCGGTGAAACTCACTCATGCCCAGAAATGTCAAAATGTCTCGGTTTGTTGCAGGCACTGGGAAATCCACGATAGTCTTGACTTTCGCATCCCTCGGAGCCGCCTCGCCATGTCCAATGGTGCGGCCCAGATACGTAACTTGCGCTTTTGCAAATTCACTTTCAGCCAAGTCCGTCACCAAAATTAGCTTCTTGTAGTCGAGTCAATAATTCTTCCAAATGCCGCTGAGCGTTCCTCCCATTGGAATTTCACGAGCAATCCTCACAATCTCATTTCTATGACCTAATGGGATAACAATCTGACGGGCCTCCCCTCCAGCCTTCGTTTGCTGAGATGTGATCCGATTGCTGCTTTCTCATTAATATATTCCCTCGGTGACTAACCTCGGGGTTAAAACACTTCAACTGGAACTGTTCTGCATTCCTTCCTCCTGAACAATGTTATTAAATACAGTGAAACTCAGCAGGTCTGACAGCATCTGCGGAGAGGGATACAGTTGACGTTTCGAGTCCGTATGACCCTTCATCAGAACTAAAAAAATATAGAAATGAGATGAAATATAAGCTAGTAGAGGGGGGAGGGGGGTGGGAGGGAACAGGTAGAGCTGGATAGGGGGCCAGTGATAGGTGGAGGCCAAGAAGAGACTGCCAAAGATGTCCTTTTGTCTATGACGCAGATGCTATCAGACCTGTTGAGTTTTTCCAGGTATTTTTGTTTTTGTTCTCGATTTCCAGCCATCCGCAGTGTTTTGCTTTTATTAAACACAGTGCCAGCTAACTGGATTTCAACACCCTCTTCTTGCCTTTGAACTGCCTACTTATCTTGACCTTCCCTGTGGGTCTTTGATCTCGTGAGAACAACGAGGTCTAGCTTGCCTGTGGCCATTCCATCTGTTTAGCCAGCTTCTCAAATGAAATAACGAATGCTTCAATATCGTTTTCCTCAAACTTTGGAAGAGCCTGTACAAATTTAAACATCTCCCCACTGGGTTCTGCTCTGCAGGCAAATCCCACTGGCATCTCTTTTCTAAATGCCAACATTTGCAGTTGGAATTCCCTTTCTCTCCCTTTCCTCCTTCTCCATATCTGCAATTTCTAATTCCCTTTTAAAAGCTATTTCTCTGTCCTTTGCTTCTAAATTCAAGCCTTTTCAGTTCCTTTGCTTGTTTAAATTCTTCGTTTGCAACTGAAGTCTCGCTCCCTCCAGTTGTGACTCACTAGTGTCTTCCAACTGTAGATGCTGTGTTTATACTTTCAACTATACCTGATTTCCTAACTCCCTCAGGTAACCCCAATTGTAACTTACCTGCCAAATCCGTTAAGTTACTCGTGGTTATTCTCTCCAACCCAATCAGAGTTATCTCTCCTCCTCCCAGACAAGTCTTAGCAATTGCCAAAGCCATCCTGCAGTCTCACCACTTCTCAACTACCTCCGCAACTCCTGAATTCAAAGTGCCTCTCGTACTCGTTAAGCTTTAAGATTCACCAATTCCTAACCAATCGAGGAATTAGAAATATAATTTATCCCGGCACAGCCCTCAATCATTATGACCGATGCAGTTGGTAAAGCGGAGTTATTTAAAATTGCCAGAGGGAAACTTTTAACAACTGTCATAACCTATAATTTTAAGTGTTATGTTTGAGATGCGACTCTAAATTCAGGAATCAGACCACCATCTCTCGAGGCTTTACATTAAACTAATTGAAACATTTTATTAATTTACACAGGTTAAAATATATATATATACACATGGCTACAAATTACTACTATCATAATTTAAAACAAATTCCCAATCTAAACTCCATTCAGGCAACAACAACCCATAGACTTAACCAGACACCAGGCAAAGCATTTTCACCTTACAAACTCAAAATTAGGTTCTTTTCACTTTGGTTCCTGTGGAGCCAGTTGGAGGCTTACAGCTGCCTTTTGATTCCACATTACCTCTGCCCTGCACACCCGAAAACTACTGAAGTTATACCTACCAGCCCCATTGAATTCAAATTCTCATTGTCTCACCAGGCGCATTGAACTTCACCTTTTAACAATAAAACCCCTTTCATAGTACCAATTTTATTAGTAATATAAACATATGGCTTGGTATCTGCTAGAAAGATATCATTTTTCACCCCACTTCTAGAATGCTCTATTCAAAAAATGCAAATGCACGCTATCTCTCTTCCACATCTAAAACAGTACCTATCAAAGCACTCAGACCAGCCGGCTTTAATCCAATTAAGTCACACCCGCAGACTAAACTTCTGTTTTAAAAGAAAAATATTTTCCAAAATATTATATACATTAATAGCTTCATGACACATCTCAGTTGAAATGAGTGTCCCCTCATTCTATAACTGTGTCCCCTAGTTTGAGATTCCCCCACTAGTGGAAACATCTTCTCAACATCTACCCTGTCAAGCCCCCTCAGAATCTTGTACGTTTCAATAAGATCACCCCTCATTCTTCTAAACTCTAATGAATAAAGGCCTAATCTGTTTAGCCGTTCTTGATAAGTCAACCCCTTCATCTCAGGAATCAGTCCAGTGAATCTCTTTTGAACTGCCTCCAATGCCAGTATATCCTTTCTTAAATACGGGGACCAAAACTGTACACAGTACTCCAGGTGCGGCCTCTCCAACACCCTGTACAGTTATATCAAGACTTCCCTGTTTTTAAACTCCAACCCCCTAGCAATACAGGCGCAAAAGGTTAGTGTGCAGGTACAGCAGGTAATTAGGAAAGCTAACAGAATGTTATAGTTGATTGTGAGGGGAATTGAATACAAAAGTAGGCAGGTTATGCTTCAGTTGTACAGGGCACTGGTGAGACTACATCTGGAGTATTGTGTACAGTATTGGTCTCCTTAATTAAGGAAAGACGGAAATGGATTAGCAGTTCAGGGAAGGTTTACTAGACCAATACCAGGAATGCGTGGCATGTCTAGTGAGGAAAGGTTGGACACTATAGGCTTGTATCTAAGAAGTCTAACCAAGGGATATGGAGACCGGAACTGTGCACAGTGCTCCAAGTGTGGTCTAACCAAGGGATATGGAGACCGGAACTGTGCACAGTGCTCCAAGTGTGGTCTAACCAAGACATATGGAGGCCAGGACTGCACACAGTGCTCCCATATGGAGACCGGAACTGTGCACAGTGCTCCCAGTGTGGTCTAACCAAGACATATTAAGGCCAGGACTGTGCACAGTGCTCCAAGTGTGGTCTAACCAAGGGATAAGGAGACCTGAACTGTGCACAGTGCTCCCAGTGTGGTCTAACCAAGGGATAAAGAGTCCTGAACTGTGCACAGTGCTCCCAGTGTGGTCTAACCAAGGGATATGGAGACCAGAACTGTGCACAGTGCTCCAAGTGTGGTCTAACCAAGAGATATGGAGACCAGGACTGTGCACAGTGCTCCCAGTGTGGGCTAACCAAGAGATATGGAGACCAGGACTGTGCACAGTGCTCCCAGTGTGGTCTAACCAAGGGATATGGAGACCACAACTGTGCACAGTGCTCCAAGTGTGGTCTAACCAAGAAATATGGAGACCAGGACTGTGCACAGTGCTTCAAGTGTGGTCTAACCAAGAAATATGGAGACCGGAACTGTGCACAGTGCTCCGAGTATGGTCTAACCAAGAGATATGGAGACCAGAACTGTGCACAGTGCTCCAAGTGTGGTCTAACCAAGGGATAAAGAGTCCTGAACTGTGCACGGTGCTCCAAGTGTGGTTTAACCAAGAGGTATGGAGACCGGAACTGTATTTCGAGTGTAGTCTAACCAAGGGATATGGAGACCAGGACTGTGCAGTGCTCCCAGTGTGGTCTAACCAAGAGATATGGAGACCAGGACTGTGCAGTGCTCCCAGTGTGGTCTAACCAAGGGATATGGAGACCAGGACTGTGCAGTGCTCCCAGTGTGGTCTAACCAAGGGATATGGAGACCAGGACTGTGCAGTGCTCCCAGTGTGGTCTAACCAAGGGATATGGAGACCAGGACTGTGCACAGTGCTCCAAGTGTGGTCTAACCAAGGGATATGGAGACCAGGACTGTGCACAGTGCTCCAAGTGTGGACTAACCAAGGTTCAACACAAGTTTAACATAACTTCTCTGCTTTTCAATTCTTTCCTTGCATCCAGGCAAGGGGAGAGTATTCCATCGCACTCCTGACTTGTGCCTTGTAGATGGAGGGTTTGGGGAGTCAGGAGGGGAGTTGATCTCTGCAGAATTCCCGGCCTCTGAACTGCTCTTGTCGCCACAGTATTTACATGGCTAGTCCAGTTCAGTTTCTGGTCAATGGTAACCTGCAGGTTGTTGATAGTGGGGAATTCAGTGATGGTAATGCCATTGAATGTCAAGGAGTGATATAAGATTTTCACTTGTTAGAGACAGTCATTGCCTAGCACTTGTGGGGTGCACATTTTTTTCATTCATTCACAGGATGTGAGCTTCGCTGGCTGGGCCAGCATTTATTGCCCACCCCTAATTGCCCCTTGAGAAGGTGGTGGGTGAGCTGCCTTCTTGAGCCGCTGCAGTCCCGTGTGGTGTAGGTACACCCACGGTGCTGTTAGGGAGGGAGTTCCAGGATTTTGACCCAGTTGACAGTGAAGGAACGGCCGATATATTTCCAAGTCGGGATGGTGAGTGACTTGGAGGGGAACTTCCAGGTGGTGGTGTCCCCATGTGTCTGCTGCCCTTGCCCTTCTAGATGGTAGTGGTTGTGGGTTTGGAAGGTGCTGTGGCTACACATTATTTTCCCCACTGACAGCACAACCTCAGCCTGCATTCGCCACGAAGTTTCTCACCCAGATAGTATTTGCGACACAGGTTCAGTTTATCTTCGTTGCTCACTCGCTCCAGATTCATTCTGCCGGTTGAACTGCCGACTGACGTCTCACCTCAGGTACCTGCGGACAGAGAGAGATGACGGTCAGCGAGCACCAGCAGCAAGGTGGGAACACAGGGCAAAGGATAGACCATGGAATGGGATCTTCCTTTCATTCCCTCCCTCAATACCTCATCATCCTATCACTATAATCCCTCTGTCCTTCACTCCCCCTCCCCAGCAAATGCCCCCTCCCTTTAATTTGCCCCTCCCCTTTCACTCCCTCTTCCCATTCTGCCCTTTATCCCCCCTCCTCCCCCTTTATCCACCTCCCCTTTAACAACCCCCCCTCCCCTCCCCTTTACAACCCCCCCTCCCCTCCCCTTTAACAACCTCCCTCCCCTTAACAACCCCCCTCCCCTCCCTCCCCTTTAACAACCCCCCTCCCCTCCCCTCCCTTTAACAACCCCCCCTCCCTCCCCTCCCCTTTAACAACCCCCCTCCCTCCCCTCCCCTTTAACAACCCCCCCTCCCCTCCCCTCCCCTTTAACAACCCCCCTCCCCTCCCCTTTAACAACCCCCCCTCCCTCCCCTTAACAACCCCCCCTCCCCCTCCCCTTTAACAACCCCCCTCCCCTCCCCTTAACAACCCCCCCTCCCTCCCCTTTAACAACCCCCCCTCCCCTCCCCTTTAACAACCCCCCCTCCCCTCCCTCCCCTTTAACACCCTCTCTCCTCCCCCCTTCCCTCTCCTCTCTCCTCCCCCCACTTTAAGCCCCCTCCCCCGCTTCCTGTGGATTTTCTGCCTCACCCAGTCTCTCTGGCCACCGCTCTCGCTGCGCCTGCGCAGCCGCCGCACCTGACTGCCGGGAGCTGCCGCCGGGAACTACAACCCCCAGAATGCACAGCGCCCCCCAGTGTCTGCCGGGAGGGTCTTGGTGGGGTGGAAATAAAATGGCCCCAATCTGGAACCAATCGAGATTCAGTCGGTGTTTTCCGCCCCCGCATTGAATCTGCGGAATCGGTCGGACTTTCGATCCTGAAAATGCCGCCTGTTCCCATCCCGTCTCCCCCGAACGGTTCGTGAGCGGGCGGCACCTCCCGCGCATGCGCACTGCCTGGTTTTTGTCGCCAGGACAGCAGAGGGCGCTGGAGCTGGAGGACCTGAGTGGGAGAGGGGGCGGATATCCTGGGGGGGGTTATCTGGGTGGGGGGATATAGGGGGGGAGGGGATATGGGGGGGAAGGGGATATTTTGATGGGGGGGAGAGGGGATATTTTGGGGGGGGGATATCTGGGGGGGGGGGGATATCTGGGGGGGGGGGGATATCTGGGGGGGGGGGATATATCTGGGGGGGAGGGGGTATCCTGAGGGGGGATGGGGAGGGGGTGTCCTGAGGGGAATGGGGAGGGGGTGTCCTGAGGGGAATGGGGAGGGGTGTCCCTGAGGGGAATGGGGAGGGGGTGTCCTGAGGGGGAATGGGGAGGGGTGTCCTGAGGGGGAATGCGGAGGGGGTGTCCTGAGGGGGAATGGGGAGGGGGTGTCCTGAGGGGGAATGGGGAGGGGGTGTCCTGAGGGGGAATGGGGAGGGGGTGTCCTGAGGGGGAATGGGGAGGGGGTGTCCTGAGGGGGAATGGGGAGGGGGTGTCCTGTGGGGGGATGGGGAGGGGGTATCCTGTGGGGGGATGGGGAGGGGGTATCCTGTGGGGGGAATGGGGAGGGGGTATCCTGTGGGGGGAATGGGGAGGGGGTATCCTGTGGGGGGATGGGGAGGTGGTATCCTGTGGGGGGATGGGGAGGGGGTATCCTGTGGGGGGAGGGGGTATCCTGTGGGGGGATGGGGAGGGGATATCCTGTGGGGGAATGGGGAGGGGGTTATCCTGAGGGGGAATAGGGTGGGGGTATCCTGAGGGGGATGGGGAGGGTGTATCCTGTGGGGGGCAAGGGGAGGGGGTATCCTGTGGGAGAATGGGGAGGGGGTATCCTGAGGGGGAATGGGGAGGGGGTATCCTGAGGGAGAATGGGGAGGGGGTATCCTGAGGGGGAATGGGGAGGGGGTATCCTGAGGGGGAATGGGGAGGGGGTATCCTGAGGGAGAATGGGGAGGGGGTATCCTGAGGGAGAATGGGGAGGGGGTATCCTGAGGGAGAATGGGGAGGGGGTATCCTGAGGGAGAATGGGGAGGGGGTATCCTGAGGGAGAATGGGGAGGGGGTATCCTGAAACGTCTGCTCAGGAATTACATTCTAACCGAGGGAGGGTGAATCCTCTCTGTTTTCACTTCACCCGGGGCCAGGAGGATGCAGAATGTCCAGGTAACAGCGGGAGCACCATCATGACCCATTCCCCCCTCATGACCCTCTGACAGGGCAGAACCCCCTCAGAATGGACTCTCCAACAGTGCAGCACTCCCTCAGCACTGACCCTCTGACAGTGCAGTACTCCCTCAGCACTGACCCTCCGACGGTGCGGCACTCCCTCAGTACTGACCCTCCGACGGTGCGGCACTCCCTCAGTACTGACCCTCCAACAGTGCAGCACTCCCTCAATACTGATCCTCCGACAGTGCGGCACTCCCTCAGTACTGACCCTCTGACAGTGCAGCACTCCCTCAGGACTGACCCTCCGACAGTGCAGCACTCCCTCAGGACTGACCCTCCGACAGTGCAGCACTCCCTCAGGACTGACCCTCCGACAGTGCGGCACTTCCTCAGTCCTGACCCTCTGACAGTGCGGCACCCCCTCAGTACTGACCCTCCGACAGTGCAGCACTCCCTCAATACTGACCCTCCAACAGTGCAGCACTCCCTCAGTTCTGACACTCCGACAGTGCAGCACTCCCTCAGTACTGACCCTCCGACAGTGCAGCACTCCCTCAGTACTGACCCTCCGACAGTGCAGCACTCCCTCAGTACTGACCCTCTGACAGTGCGGCACTCCCTCAGTTCTGACACTCCGACAGTGCGGCACTCCCTCAGTACTGACCCTCCGACAGTGCAGCACTCCCTCAGTACTGACCCTCTGACAGTGCAGCACTCCCTCAACACTGAACCTCCGACAGTACAGCACTCCCTCAGTACCGACCCTCCGACAGTGCAGCACTCCCTCAGTACTGACCCTCCGACAGTGCAGCACTCCCTCAGTACTGACCCTCCGACAGTGCGGCACTCCCTCAGTGCTGACCCTCCGACAGTGCAGCAATCCCTCAGCACTGACCCTCCCACAGTCAGTGTTGAGGGAGTTCCGCACTGTCAGAGGAGCTGGTGACTGTCCTACTGTTGCCAGCCACTTGGTGGAGCCTCATGCCATGTATTGGCCGCTGCTGTTTCTCTGCACTTCACTCCCACGCTGTGGCCGCCAGCAGCCACTGCAGCTCCGTAAATGGGTCAAACCCAATTTTCACCCCTATTCCTTTTTGAGGTGGAGTTATCTTCCCTGGTTAAAACCCTCGCTGGGGTGCCATTGGCAAGGGGTACTTTGCACCTTCCAGAATCGCTAGTCCAGTTCACCCTCTCGGCACGCACGATTCAAAACACCGCTGTTCTGGCCGGGCTATTCGACTGCGCGTGCATCACATCGGACACCCTCCTCGTCAGCTGGTGCGGTTCGGGGCAAGGCACCGCGTTGGGGGGTGGGGGTGGGGGGGAACCGGAAAGCACAGTCCAGTCTCCCAGGGTGGAAAGACTGGCTGGTCCTGGGTTCCCCGAAGGCTGCCCTTGAGAGGGCGAGAAGAGCAGGCAACGAGCGGTTACACATCAACTTGCGAAACTGCGAGGGTTGGAGACGGTAGCCCAGCCCACGAGCTACAGAAGGCTTCACAACAGCAGCAACCCCCCCCCAACCTGTGACATGACACAAACACCCAAGGCCTGTGTGGTTTCAAGGCGTTGAAACCATAACCTTTTCAGAAGTAGGATGAGCGAGTGACCATGGAGAAAGGGGGCATAGCAGCAGACCGAAACTGACTAAGCCTTTCGGTGAGACGAGGAATCAAACCCTTTGTCGGTTTACAGACCGTTGCTCCCCCAACCACCAGACTCTGTCGATCAGGCCAAGGTGCAATAAGCAGCGGTGCTGTGCCCAGTGGGCCCTCTCTGGGTTTCTCCATGACGGACAGGGATAAGGTGAGGGCTTAAAATTACAAGGACAGATTCGACAGGCGTGGTTTGAATTCCCTGGAGTAGCAGAGCATCTGGATGGAAATGGAGTGAACGTAAAATCGGAACAGCAGGAGATCAGACAGCATTTGGTAACTGTGACCAATGGGTCTCCTCCTGTTCCTGTGTAACAGGCTCGAGGGGCTGAATGGCCTCCTCCTGTTCCTGTGTAACAGGCTCGAGGGGCTGAATGGCCTCCTCCTGTTCCTGTGTAACAGGCTCGAGGGGCTGAATGGCCTCCTCCTGTTCCTGTGTAACAGGCTCGAGGGGCTGAATGGCCTCCTCCTGTTCCTGTGTAACAGGCTCGAGGGGCTGAATGGGCCTCCTCCTGTTCCTGTGTAATAGGCTCGAGGGGGCTGAATGGGCCTCCTCCTGTTCCTGTGTAACAGGCTCGAGGGGGCTGAATGGCCCTCCTCCTGTTCCTGTGTAACAGGCTCGAGGGGGCTGAATGGCCTCCTCCTGTTCCTGTGTAACAGGCTTGAGGGGGCTGAATGGCCTCCTCCTGTTCCTGTGTAACAGGCTCGAGGGGGCTGAATGGCCTCCTGTTCCTGTTTAACAGGCTCGAGGGACTGAATGGGCCTCACCGGGTCCAACCAACAGCATGTCTGTGCTCTTCAATGACTTACTTTCTGGTCCATTCCCTACAGCCCCCTTTATATCTGTAACCTCCTCAGGGTAGTGTCCTCGGCCTAACCATCTTCAGCTGCTTCATCAATGACCTTCCTTCCATCATAAGGTCAGAAGTGGGGATGTTCGCTGATGATTGCACAATGTTCAGCACCATTCGCGACTCCTCAGATACTGAAGCAGCCCATGTCCAAATGCAGCAAGACCTGGACAATATCCAGGCTTGGGCTGACAAGTGGCAAGTAACATTCGCGCCACACAAGTGTCAGGCAATGATCATCTCCAACAAGAGAGAATCTAACCATCGCCCCTTGACATTCAATGGCATCACCATCGCTGGATCCCCCACTGTCAACATCCTGGGGGTTACCATTGACCAGAAACTGAACTGGACCAGCCATATAAATACTGTGGCTACAAGAGCAGGTCAGAGGCTGGGAATCCTGCGATGAGTAACTAACCTCCTGACTCCCCAAAGCCTGTCCACCATCTACAAGGCACAAGTCAGGAGTGTGATGGAATACTCCCCACTTGCCTGGATGAGTGCAGCTCCCACAACACTCAAGAAGCTCGACACCATCCAGGACAAAGCAGCCCCGCTTGATTGGCACCCCATCCACAAACATTCACTCCCTCCACCACCGACGCACAGTAGCAGCAGTGTCTGTACCATCTACAAGATGCACTGCAGGAACTCACCAAGGCTCCTTCGACAGCACCTTCCAAACCCACGACCGCTACCATCTAGAGGGACAAGGGCAGCAGACACATGGGGAACACCACCACCTGGAAGTTCCCTCCAAGTCACTCACCATCCTGACTTGGAAATATATCGGCTGTTCCTTCACTGTCGCTGGGTCAAAATCCTGGAACTCCCTCCCTAACAGCACTGTGGGTGTACCTACACCACACGGGGACTGCAGCGGCGCAAGAAGGCAGCTCACCAGCACCTTCTCAAGGGGCAGTTAGGGATGGGCAATAAATCCTGGCCTAGCCAGTGACAGCCACATCCTGTAAATGAATTTCAAAAAGACCCTGAAATCTTCCCTATCTCTGTAACCTCCTCCAGCCCCCACAACACTCCCTATCTCTGTAACCACCTCCAGCCCCAACAACCCTCCCTATCTCTGTAACCTCCTCCAGCCCCCACAACACTCCCTATCTCTGTAACCTCCTCCAGCCCCTACACCCCTCCCTATCTCTGTAACCTCCTCCAGCCCCTACACCCCTCCCTATCTCTGTAACCTCCTCCATCCCCTACACCCCTCCCTATCTCTGTAACCTCCTCTAGCCCCTACAACCCTCCCTATCTCTGTAACCACCTCCAGCCCCTACACTCCTCATCTCTGTAAACTCCTCCAGCCCCTACAACCCTCATCTCTGTAACCTCCTCCAGCCCCTACAACCCTCCCTATCTCTGTAACCACCTCCAGCCCCTACAACCCTCATCTCTGTAACCTCCTCCAGACCCTACAACCCTCCCTATCTCTGTAACCTCCTCCAGTCCCTACAACCCTCCCTATCTCTGTAACCTCCTCCAGCCCCTACAACCCTCCCTATCTCTGTAACCTCCTCCAGCCCCTACAACCCTCCCTATTTCTGTAACCTCCTCCAGCCCCTACAACCCTCCCTATCTCTGTAACCTCCTCCAGCCCCTACAACCCTCCCTATCTCTGTAACCTCCTCCAGCCCCTACAACCCCCACTATCTTTGTAGCCTCTTCCAGTCTCTGTAGTGTGTGTGGGTCCTGTACCCCAGTGAGAGTCAGTGTGTGTGGGACCCGTACCCCAGTGAGAGTCAGTGTGTGTGGGACCCATACCCCAGTGAGAGTCAGTGTGTGTGGGACCCGTACCCCTGTGAGAGTCAGTGTGTGTGGGACCCGTACCCCAGTGAGAGTCAGTGTGTGTGGGACCCGTACCCCAGTCAGAGTCAGTGTGTGTGGGACCCATACCCCAGTGAGAGTCAGTGTGTGTGTGACCTGTTAACTCACGAGAGGGACAGGTTGTAGTGAGGCATTAAATGTCATTGTTATTGGGATATATGTGAATGTGAGCGCTCTCTGTTTGAGATTTGTATGGGGACAGTCCCTTGCTGGTTTTTCTCAGAGTCACCAGGGGAAAGATGAATCATTATTTCTCCGCATTTGAGGAGTGGTCTCACAGCCTCACACATAACCAATCTCGTCTTTATTGAGAAATAGAACCTGCTGGTGGCACTGAACAGGAAAATGAAACATAACATTTCTGCATCTCTTCTGTCGTTCACCATTATTCAACCTATTTCGTATGATCTGCCTCTCTGTCCCATACTTACCTCTTTCCATAGACCTCATTCTCCCTCTCTCTCTCTCTCTCTGTCTTTCTCTGTCTATCTCTGTCTATTTCTGCGTGCGGCTCACTCTCTCACTGTGTCTCTCTTTTTCTGTCTTGCACTCTTTCTGTCTCTCCCTGTCGGTCTCCTCTCTCTCTCTCTCTCTGTTTTTCTCCCTCTGTCTCACACTTCTTCTCTCTCAGTCCTGACATTGTCCCTCTCACTCCATGTCGCTCTGTCTGTTGCTCTGTCTCTCTCTTCTGAATATCGAGTGTGTCTGTCTTTTTCTTTCCTTGTCTCCCTGTCCCTTACAAGGGTAGAGGTTGGAAGGATAGTCAGTGAGAGGGAAAGCAAGAAGAGTGTCTATGACCTGAGTCTGCAGAGGGCTTATAAAGAGAAGATTCTGAGAGAGTGTTTGGTCCAGCGC
>NW_027596203.1:549646-616773 GCF_964194155.1 Cetorhinus maximus
AGTGTGTGTGGGACCCGTACCCCAGTGAGAGTCAGTGTGTGTGTGGGACCCGTACCCCAGTGAGAGTCAGTGTGTGTGTGGGGGACCCGTACCCCAGTGAGAGTCAGTGTGTGTGTGTGGGACCCGTACCCCAGTGAGAGTCAGTGTGTGTGTGGGGGACCCGTACCCCAGTGAGAGTCAGTGTGTGTGTGGGGGACCCGTACCCCAGTGAGAGTCAGTGTGTGTGGGACCCGTATCCCAGTGAGAGTCAGTGTGTGTGGGACCCGTACCCCAGTGAGAGTCAGTGTGTGTGTGGGACCCGTACCCCAGTGAGAGTCAGTGTGTGTGGGACCCGTACCCCAGTGAGAGTCAGTGTGTGTGGTACCCGTACCCCAGTGAGAGTCAGTGTGTGTGTGGGACCCGTACTCCACACTGTCTCTCACTGGGTACGGGTCCCACACACACTGACTCTCACTGGGGTAAGGGTCCCACACACACTGACTCTCACTGGGTAAAGGTCCCACACACACTGACTCTCGCTGGGGTACGGGTCCCACACACACTGACTCTCACTGATCCCTCCCTGCCCACAGTGGGGGAATCAGTTTACTCATTAGACTGGGATTGTCAAAGGAACATCAGAATAGGAGGAGGCCCATTCAGCCCCCTCCAGCCTGTTACACAGGAACAGGAGGAGGCCCAATCAGCCCCTTCGAGCCTGTTACACGTAAACAAGAGGAGGCCATTCAGCCCCCTTGAGCCTGTTGCACAGAAGGAGGAAGAGACCCATTCAGCCCCTTGAGAAGTAACAGGAGGAGGCCATTCAGCCCTCTTGAGCCCATTACACAGGAAGAGGCCCATTCAGCCCCTCGAGCCTGTCCCACCATTCAGTGAGATCATGGCTGATCTGTATCCTAACTCCATTCACCCATCCCCCCTGTTAATTAAAAATCTATCGATCCCGAATTGAAAATGATTCACTGACTCCCCCACCTCTGCCACTCTTTTACTGGGGAAGTGTTCGCAACCTCCTCTCCTGGATGGTCTGGCTCTGGTTTTAAGGTTCTGTGTTTGTCCCCTTGTCTGGGACTTGCTCCACCCCTTCCCCGACCCTCAACCCTCAGCCAGCAGAAAATGGCCCTCGCTGCTGCCCCTCGTCAATTCCTTTCAAATTTCTAAGCAACACCTCGGTCAAGTCGCACCTTAACCTTCGATATTCTGCGTCGGATGTACTGCTGTTCCTCCTGCCGGGTGCCCATTAGCACTCAGTCTGGGCATTGACACACACTCTGATGCCCTCCCACCACCACCACCCCACCCCCCAACAACTCCCCTTCCTCCCCTCCCTACTCCCCTTCCTCCCCCCCACCCCCCAACAACTCCCCTTCCTCCCCTCCCTACTCCCCTTCCTTCCCCCCACCCCCCACCCTTGCAATGCTTCCCCTCAATGTGCAGCCTGTGTGGCACAGTTCCATTGTCACTCAGTTCGCACAGGATGTCAACAGTGCCACCAATCCACAGGATGTCTTACGTGTTTACTGAGAATGCGCTTCTGAGGGCGAATGTGTTGGATCATTTGGTTAATCGCGTGTTGGGGGTTTGGCCAGAGACCTTGTCGGTCATCCTGACCAACGGCCAATACCCCACATCACCGCTGGGGCACTCGAAATCACTTTGTACCAGACGTACAAGATGCACTGCAGCCAACTCACCCAGGCTCCTTTGACAGCGCCGCCCAAACCCACGACCTCTACCATCCAGAAGGACAAGGGCAGCAGGCACATGGGGAACACCCACCACCTGGAAGTTCCCCTCCAAATCACTCACCGCCCTGACTTGGAAATATATCGGCCGTTCCTTCACTGTCGCTGGGTCAAAATCCTGGAACTCCCTTCCTAACAGCACCGTGGGTGTACCTACACCACACGGGACTGCAGCGGCTCAAGAAGGCAGCTCACCCACCACCAACTTCTCAAGGGGCATTTAGGGTTGGGCAATAAATGCTGGGCCCAGCCAGCGAAGCCCACATCCCGTGAATGAATAAAAAGAAATCAATAATATCCTGGCAGGCATCAGAATCTCACTGACTCGGAATCAACCAGGATATTGCTTCAGCTCAATGACTTCCTGGATACTCAAGTATCAGGAGATGAAAAGAGAGAGAGAGACACAGAGAGATGGAGACAGAGGGATGAGTGAGAGAGAGGGATGGGGGGAGAGAGACAGAAGGAGAGACAGAGACACACAGAGAAAGATGGAGAGGGAGGAATGTGTGAGAGAATGGGGAGAGAGAAAGAGACAGACAGGCAAAAAGTGCTATGCAAAGATAGAGAGAGGGAAAGAGAAATAGAGTCAGGGAGAGTAAGAGTGGGTGAGTGATTGATGGGGAGAGAGAGAGGGAAAAGTCTATAGAGAGGGAGAAAAGGAAAGAGACAGAAAGGGAGAGATAGAGGGGAGGCTGGAGATTGAGTTAGAGACCAGGATAGAGAGAGTTGGAGAGATAGTGATGGAGAGTTAGAGGTGGAGAGATAGAGCAAAAGACTGCAGAGAGATATGGAGAGGGAGAGCGAGACTGGAGAGAGAAGAGAGATGGAGATAAATAAATCGATACAAAGACTGAGAGGGATAGATAGATGATAGAGAGAGGGAAGGATAAATATTTATAAATAGAGAAAAGGACGTAGATAGATGACTGAGGGATTGAGAAAAATAGACGGGTAGAAAGACCAATAATGATTAAAAAATATACCTTCTCAAACAACACAAACTTGCATTTACATAGCGCCGTTCATGTCGTGAAACTTGTCAAGATGCTATGGGACAAACTCAGAAAATAATTCTCCTGTGTTAAAAACATCTCTTTCGTGATAAAAATCCAGTAAGGATGCACAGTGTTCGCAAAGAGTGTCACCGTTCCACGATTGTTGGTCTCGCTTTGGTCAACATTAATTAATTAATTTATTTATTTATTTATAAAGCTTTATGACTATATCAACATTAGGCCCTGCTCCTCCCATTCAATTTTCCTATGTCAACTGTCACGGTGAAGTTAGCAGGTTTTGGCCACTAGGTGGCTCTGTGGAGGGTGATTCTGCAGATTTCCTCCCAGCTGTGTTGCCACCGTGTGTGTGTAACTGGAGCAGGGGCAATTCACTTGCAAACCTCTTAAAGGGGCAACAAGAAGGGGAGAAGCTGCCACACGTAATTTCGCGGGGGGGTGGGCAATGTCAGGATCGCAGCACCTTAGGCCATTCAGCCCATCGTGCCTGTGTCGGCTCTTTGAAAGATCTATCCAATTAGTCCCCACCCTCCCCCGCCCCCCTCTGTCCCCCCACAGACCTGCAAATTTTTCCCCTTCGAGTATTTCTCCAATTCCACCCCCCTTTTGAAAGTTCCTATTGAATCTGCTTCCACCGCCCTTTCAGGCAGCGCCTTCCAGATCACAACAACTCGCTGTGTGTAAAACAAAATCCTCCTCATCTCCCCCTCTGGTTCTTTTCCTCGATTCTCTTCAATCTGTGTCCCTCTGGTTACCGACCCTCCTGCCCACTGGAAACACTTTCTCCTCATCGACTCTATCCAAACCCCCTCACAATGAAACTCTTTAAGGAAATTCATTTGCTTGACATTCTAACTGTGTCCCAAACCTATTTTTTTGATCCCATTCCCACTTGTATATCCCTGACTTTTATTGCCTCGTCATCGGTTGCCATGGTCTTCAGCTGTCCGGGAGACCAAGTTCTGGAATTCCCTCCCTTGTGTTAATAGCGGTTAAACTCGTTTCACTCATGCCTCTGAATCATAATATTGTGAATTCAAATCCAATTCTAGAGACTTGAGCACAAAAATCTACACTGACACTCCCAGAACCAGTCTCGAAGGGCTGCTGCACTGTCGGACGGTCAGTACTGAGGGAGTGCTGCACTGTCGGAGGGTCAGTACTGAGGGAGTGCTGCACTGTCGGAGGGTCAGTACTGAGGGAGTGCTGCATTGTCGGAGGGTCAGTACTGAGGGACTGCTGCACTGTCGGAGGGTCAGTGCTGAGGGAGTGCTGCACTGTCAGAAGGTCAGTACTGAGGGAGTGCTGCAGTGTCGGAGGGTCAGTACTGAGGGAGTGCTGCACTGTCAGAGGGTCAGTACTGAGGGAGTGCTGCACTGTCGGAGGGTCAGTACTGAGGGAGTGTTGCACTGTCGGAGGGTCAGTACTGAGGGAGTGTTGCACTGTCGGAGGGTCAGTACTGAGGGAATGTTGCACTGTCGGAGGGTCGGTACTGAGGGAGTGCTGCACTGTCGGAGGGTCAGTACTGAGGGAGTGCTGCACTGTCGGAGGGTCAGTGCTGGGGGAGTGCTGCACTGTCGGAGGGTCAGTACTGAGGGAGTGCTGCACTGTCGGAGGGTCAGTACTGAGGGAGTGCTGCACTGTCAGAGGTGCTGTGTTTCGGATGAGACATTAAACCGAGGCCCCCGTCTGCCCTCTCGGGCGGGTGTGAAAGATCCCACGGCCACTATTTGGAAGATGAGCAGGGCGGGGAGTTCTCCCCGATGTCCCAAGGGCCAATATTTATCCCTCAACCAACATCACTAAAAACAGATGATCTGGGTCATTATCACATTGCTGTTTGTGGGATCTTGCTGTGCGCAAATTGGCTGCTGCGTTTCCTGCATTACAACAGTGACCTGGCTGGGAAAACGAAATCCATGAAGCGCTTTGGGATCTCCTGAGGTGTATTGGGCAAACCTTCCATTCTAAACCTCTCCATATCTCTCTCTGTGTCTCTCCGCCTCTCTGTCTCTCTATCTCTCTCTCTCTCTGCACCTCTCTCTCTCTCTATTCGCCTCTCTCTCTGCCTCTCTCTCTATCTCTTTCTCTCTGTCTCTCTCCGCCTCTCTCCCTCCCTCTCTCTGTCTCTATCTCTCTGCCTCTATCTCTGTCTCTCTCTCTGCCTCTCTATCTCTCTCTTCGTCTCTCTCTCCACCTCACTCTCTCTGTCTCTCTCTCCACCTCACTCTCTCTGTCTCTCTCTCCACCTCGCTCTCTCTGTCTCTCTCTCCACCTCCCTCTCTCTGTCTTTCTCTCCCCCTCCCTCTCTCTGTCGCTCTCTCCCCCTCGCTCTCTCTGTCTCTCTCTCCCTCCCTCTCTCTGTCTCTCTCTCCACCTCGCTCTCTCTGTCTCTCTCTCCGCCTCGCTCTCTCTGTCTCTCTCCCCGCCTCGCTCTCTGTCTCTCTCTCTCCCTCCCTCTCTCTGTCTCGCTCTCCCCCTTTAAGACGTTCCTGAAAAATCCGATCTCTTTGACCGAGCTTTTGGTCACCGGTCCCTAATGTCTCTTTGTGTGCCTGGGGGTTATTGTTTGTTCTTGTCTGATTTAGGCTCCTGTGAGCAGTCTTTACTACAGTAACGGTGCTATATAAATGCAAGGTATGTTTCTCCTTCACCCCCATCTCCCCATAAACTAAAAAAAAACCAGTGACGGGGGCAAATCTGCACATTGTAGCTCTGCATTCACAGTTTAACCCGGTGATGTCAGCCCCAATCTGAGTGGAGGGCGTGTGACTGGGTGTCCTGTGGGTGCTGGATGAGGGGGGAGTTCCCATCACTTCTGATGTCCCCTCCCTCGCTGACAGACACACCTTTCAGAGACCTGTGGGTCTGCTGGAGGGAGAGAGAGAGAGAGAGACAAGCAGAGAGAGAGAGACAGGCAGAGAGAGAGAGGCAGAGAGAGAGAGAGACAGGCAGAGAGAGAGAGAGAGAGAGGCAGAGAGAGACAGGGAGAGAGAGAGAGAGAGACAGGCAGAGAGAGACAGGCAGAGAGAGAGAGAAAGACAGGCAGAGAGAGAGACAGGCAGAGAGAGAGAGAGAGAAGCAGAGAGAGACACAGGCAGAGAGAGAGAGAGAGAAGCAGAGAGAGACACAGGCAGAGAGAGACACAGGCAGAGAGAGAGAGAGACACACAGGCAGAGAGAGAGAGAAGCAGAGAGAGAGAGAAAGAGAGAGAAGCAGAGAGAGAGAGAGAAGCAGAGAGAGAGAGAGAGACAAGCAGAGAGAGAGAGAGAGAGAAGGAGAGAGAGAGAAGCAGAGAGAGAGAGACAGGCAGAGAGAGAGAGAGAGACAAGCAGAGAGAGAGAGAGAGAGAAGGAGAGAGAGAAGCAGAGAGAGAGAGAGAGACAGGCAGAGAGAGAGAGAAAGAGAGAGAAGCAGAGAGAGAGAGACAAGCAGAGAGAGAGAGACAAGCAGAGAGAGAGAGAGAGAGACAAGCAGAGAGAGAGAGACAAGCAGAGAGAGAGAGAGAGAGAGAGAAGCAGAGAGAGAGAGAGAGACAGGCAGAGAGAGAGAGAGAAAGAGAGAGAAGCAGAGAGAGAGAGACAAGCAGAGAGAGAGAGAGAGAGAGAAGCAGAGAGAGAGACAAGCAGAGAGAGAGAGAGCGAGAGAGAAGCAGAGAGAGAGAGACACAGAGAGAGAGAGAGAGAGTTGAGCTAATTTGAGAGATTAACCCCGGGAGCAGCAGACCCGGTGGGAGCTCCGGCCGATATTTTCACCTTTCAGATCAATTGAGAAAGTTGCAGTTGATCGCGGAGAGAGAGAGAGAGAGAGATCGAGAAGCAGCACAGCTCGGGAGGCACAAGGCAGATCGCAGGTAGGAGAGAGAAACTCTCTACTCACTTTCTCAAAACTTTCTGTAACTTATGGAAATGAGAGTTTGTAACTTTGGGCTCGAGCCCCTGTGGCGACCACCCCCCTTCACCACTCGGACCCTCATCTTTTACACTGAACTCAGACCCTTGCTGGGGGGTCCCGTCCACATTTGGGATGTCCCACACACACAGTGACTCTCACAGGGGTACGGGTCCCACACACACTGACCCTCACTGGGGTACGGGTCCCACACACACAGTGACTCTCACTGGGGTACGGGTCCCACACACACAGTGACTCTCACTGGGGTACGGGTCCCACACACACAGTGACTCTCACAGGGGTACGGGTCCCACACACACAGTGACTCTCACTGGGGTACGGGTCCCACACACACAGTGACTCTCACAGGGGTACGGGTCCCACACACACTGACCCTCACTGGGGTACGGGTCCCACACACACAGTGACTCTCACTGGGGTACGGGTCCCACACACACAGTGACTCTCACTGGGGTACGGGTCCCACACACACTGTCTCTCACTGGGGTACGGGTCCCACACACACTGACCCTCACTGGGGTACGGGTCCCACACACACAGTGACTCTCACTGGGGTACGGGTCCCACACACACTGTCTCTCACTGGGGTACGGGTCCCACACACACAGTGACTCTCACTGGGGTACGGGTCCCACACACACTGACTCTCACTGGGGTACGGGTCCCACACACACTGACTCTCACTGGGGTACGGGTCCCACACACACTGACTCTCACTGGGGTACGGGTCCCACACACACTGACTCTCACTGGGGTACGGGTCCCACACACACAGTGACTCTCACAGGGGTACGGGTCCCACACACACTGACCCTCACAGGGGTACGGGTCCCACACACACTGACTCTCACTGGGGTACGGGTCCCCACATACACTGACTCTCACTGGGGTACGGGTCCCACACACACTGACTCTCACTGGGGTACGGGTCCCACACACACTGACTCTCACTGGGGTACGGGTCCCACACACACTGACTCTCACTGGGGTACGGGTCCCACACACACTGACTCTCACTGGGGTACGGGTCCCACACACACTGACTCTCACTGGGGTACGGGTCCCACACACACTGACTCTCGCTGGGGTACGGGTCCCACACACACAGGTGATGTGACTGTATGCGAAAGAAGGGACCATCGATTATAAGATCATCACTAATAAACCCAATGGGGAATTCAGGAGAAACTTCTTTACCCAGAGAGTGGGGAGAATGTGGGACTCGCTCCCACAGGGAGTGGTCGAGGTGAATAGTGTCGATGTGTTTAAGGGGGAAGCTGGATAAACACATGAGGGAGCGAAAGGAATAGAAGGATATGGGGATGGGGTGAGATGGAGAGGGGGGTGGGAGGAGGCTCATGTGGAGCAGAAACACCAGCAGGGAGCAGATGGGCCGAATGGCCTCTTTCTGTGCTGGTGAATTTTCGTCAAATAAACTGTTCAAATATTCCATTACTCCATACTATTCCTTCAAGGTTTTGATCTCATTATGAAGAGTCTTGAAATCATTTAGTCCAACTGAGCTGTATAATCCAGGCTAAAGTTCCCCAATACTAGTACTGCAGAACTACAACACTGTCAGAGGGTCAGTACTGAGGGAGTGCCGCACTGTCGGAGGGTCAGTACTGAGGGAGTGCTGCACTGTCGGAGGGTCAGTACTGAGGGAGTGCTGCACTGTCAGAGGGTCAGTACTGAGGGAGTGCTGCACTGTCGGAGGGTCAGCACTGAGGGAGTGCGGCATTGTCGGAGGGCCATACTGAGGGAGTGCTGCACTGTCAGAGGGTCAGCACTGAGGGAGTGCGGCATTGTCGGAGGGTCATACTGAGGGAGTGCTGCACTGTCAGAGGGTCAGTACTGAGGGAGTGCTGCAGTGTCAGAGGGTCATACTGAGAGAGTGCTGCACTGTCGGAGGGTCATACTGAGAGAGTGCTGCACTGTTGAAACGTCAGTACTGAGGGTGTGCTGCACTGTCGGAGGGTCAGTACTGAGGGAGTGCTGCACTGTCGGAGGGTCAGTTCTGAGGGAGTGCTGCACTGCCAGAGGGTCAGCACTGAGGGAGCGCTGCAATGTCGGAGGGTCAGCACTGAGGGAGTGCTGCACTGTCGGAGGGTCAGTACTGAGGGAGTGCTGCACTGTATGAGGGTCAGTACTGAGGGAGTGCTGCACTGTTGGAGGGTCAGTACTGAGGGAGTGCTGCACTGTCGGAGGGTCAGTACTGAGGGAATGCTGCACTGTCGGAGGGTCAGTACTGAGGGAGTGCTGCACTGTCGGAGGGTCAGTTCTGAGGGAGTGCTGCACTGTCGGAGGGTCAGTACTGAGGGAGTGCTGCACTGCCAGAGGGTCAGCACTGAGGGAGCGCTGCAATGTCGGAGGGTCAGCACTGAGGGAGTGCTGCACTGTCGGAGGGTCAGTACTGAGGGAGTGCTGCACTGTTGGAGGGTCAGTACTGAGGGAGTGCTGCACTGTATGAGGGTCAGTACTGAGGGAGTGCTGCACTGTTGGAGGGTCAGTACTGAGGGAGTGCTGCACTGTCGGAGGGTCAGTACTGAGGGAATGCTGCACTGTCGGAGGGTCAGTGCTGAGGGAGTGCTGCACTGTCGGAGGGTCAGTACTGAGGGAATGCTGCACTGTCAGAGGGTCAGTACTGAGGGAGCGCCGCACTGTCGGAGGGTCAGTGCTGAGGGAGTGCTGCACTGTCGGAGTGTCAGTACTGAGGGAGTGCTGCACTGTCGAAGGGTCAGTACTGAGGGAGTGCTGCACTGTCGAAGGGTCAGTACTGAGGGAGTGCTGCACTGTCGGAGGGTCAGTCCTGAGGGAGTGCTGCACTGTCGGAGGGTCAGTCCTGAGGGAGTGCTGCACTGTGAGAGGTTCTGTTTTTCAAACGAGACACTAAACTGCCCCCTCGGGTGGGTGTAAAAGATCCCACGGCCTCTATTTGGAAAAATAGTCGGGCCGGGGGGGTTAGTTCTCCTCGGTATCCTGGGGGCAATATTATCTCTCAACCAACATCAGTGAGAAGACAAGATGATCTGTGCCATTTTCACCTTGCTGTTTGTGGGACCTTGCAGTGCCCTGATTGGCTGTCATGTTTCGTACACATTTATAACAGTGACCACACAGCCAAAAATATAACTGCATGGGCTGTGAAACACATTGGACATCCTGAGCCAGTGAGAGGATGCTAGAAAAATGTAAGTTCGTTCTTTCTCTGCTTCTGTCGTTCCTGCTCACTTGTCCTCTCTCTCTCTCCCTCTCTCTCTTTGTCTGTCTCTCCAACTCCTCTCTCTCCCTCAATGCCGGAAGGCTGGAGGTGGTGTAAAGGGCTCTTGGGTAACGTTGTTGAAAAGGATGGAAATTGCTCTGAGGACTAGGATTGGCGAGGGAAATTTAAAGCTTGCTTCAAATAGCATCAGGACTTCAGCCATTGCTGGACCCAGCTCCAACCTTGCAGGGACTTCTCAGCCCTTACAAACAATCCGTCTGATATTGGCCAGTCGCTCCGATCGGTGAATGAGTGGGTGAGTGTGCGATTGATCAGGTTAATTGGCGTGTGTATGGTTGCAGAGGCAGAGAGGGACAGAAGAAGGGATGGAACTGTGAGCGACGGTCACTGTGGGCTGGTGCATAGTTAACGGGGAGGAGAAAGGTATTCCAATAATGAGGTGTGATTGTGTGAAGCCAATGTGAAGTTCAATCAACATGCAACAGAGTTTGGCAGAGAGAGAGACCTGATACCCTGTAGTGTTCCAAAATTTTGGACTAGCATGAATTACAGACTGGAATCTAATCGAGGAATTCGGGGTGGTTTATATATAGAATAACAGATACCCAGGGGTGAGTTACAGACTGGAATCTAATCGAGGGGTTCGGGGTGGTTTATCTATAGAATAACAGATACCCGGGAGTGAGTTACAGACTGGAATCTAATCGAGGGGTTCGGGGTGGATTATATATAGAATAACAGATACCCGGGAGTGAATTACAGACTAGAATCTAATCGAGGGGTTCGGGGTGGCTTATATACAGAATAACAGATACCCGAGAATGAGTTTCAGACTGGAATCTAATCGAGGGGTTCGGGGTGGCTTATACATAGAATAACAGATACCCGGGAGTGAGTTACAGACTGGAATCTGATCGAGGGGTTCGGGGGGGGTTTATATATAGAATAACAGATACCCGGGAGAGAGCTACAGACTGGAATCTGATCGAGGGGTTCGGGGTGGTTTACATCTAGAATAACAGATACCCGGGAGAGAGTTACAGACTGGAATCTAATCGAGGAGTTCGGGGTGGTTTATATATAGAATAACAGATACCCGGGAGTGAGTTACAGACTGGAATCTAATCGAGGGGTTCGGGGTGGTTTATATATAGAATAACAGATACCCGGGAGTGAGTTACAGACTGGAATCTAATCGAGGGGTTCGGGGGGGTTTATATATAGAATAACAGATACCCGGGAGTGAATTACAGACTGGAATCTAATCGAGGAGTTCGGGGTGGTTTATATATAGAATAACAGATACCTGGGAGTGAGGTACAGACTGGAATCTGATTGATTGCCTAGCCGTACCAGGAAATCCAGTGAGCACTGAGGTGTGGCTAAAGAGCAGAAATGAGCCGAGATTCGGTGGTAAGTACGGTGAGGGCCACGCCCCTGTGTTGACAGGATTTTTTTTTACCACAATCTGTAACCAACTCGCTTTCTTCACAGCTCACCAACAGTTACCCAATAACACGTCCCCCACCATAACACGGTTGGAGCCAACCACACCCTCCCCGAAATGCACAACCATCAGCGGCATCGGAACCGCATGACCAACGGCACCCGAGTCCTGCCCTGGCATCCGGCCGACGATTGACCTCTCTCTCTGCCCCGGGCAGGCCCCGACCCCCACGTCAACGCGAGGCGAGAGGTCGGGGAGGTGAGGGGGTCAGTCCCAGGCACTGGGGCCTGCAAGGTCCTCGCCCCTCCCTCCCTCCTCCCAGCACCCCACTCCACCACCCGGTCCGTCCGTCAGACGTAGAGCCGCGGGGGGGTGGGGGGGTGGAATAAAACACAAACGCTGGATGAGTGAGTGTGCGCGAGTCAGAGAGAGAGAGAGAGAGAAAGCAAAGGGAGGCTACCCACGGAGCTCTTAGTAATCTCTGAAGTTCTGATGGAGGTGTCGGCTGGGTAGGTACAGTGTCTGAATTTCCTGTTATTGTGAGCTGTCATGTAATGGTTTCGGGTTGAGATCGCAGTCCGAGACAACACGCAGACGAAAAGTGCTGGCGTTGGAGCTCATGCTGGGATGGGAGGGCGGGGGTGGGGTAGTAGCAGGCATGGGGGTGGAGAGCGGTTTGGTGAATGGGATGAGACAACAGTTTCACGTTAACACAGACCCCTTTGCGCCTCTTGGGGAGGGTGCGGTGGTGGGGGAATGCCCCACAGAGGCATGTCCACAGCGACTCTGATTTGCGCACAGCAAGATTCCACAGAGCTGCACCAAACGGATTGCCACTTTATCTTCTCTCCCTCCGTTGCTGGTTGAGGGGAGAAGTCTCAGGCGTCTGGTCAGCTGGCTTTCCCCAATCTCTGGTTACCTCAGCACGCTGGATATGTTTGCCTCAGGCTGGTCACTGCAGTGTTTGGAAACCAGGGTACTCCACGGCTGAGAGGCTAAGCCGATAATTCCCCATCCAGCCACATCTCCAAAGGTTGGATGTGACTTTCAACCAGCAACGACCCCCCACCTCAAGAATTCCTCTCAGCCAACATCAGTTAAAACAATATAGGTTCCAATACAGAGTGACTCTCCCTCGACCATGTCCCCACCAAACACTCCCAGGACAGGTACAGCACGGGGTTAGATACAGAGTAAAGCTCCCTCTACACTGTCCCCATCAAACACTCCCAGGACAGGTACAGCACAGGGTTAGATACAGAGTAAAGCTCTCTCTACACTGTCTCCATCAAACACTCCCAGGGCAGGTACAGCACGGGGTTAGATACAGAGTAAAGCTCCCTCTACACTGTCCCCATCAAACACTCCCAGGACAGGTACAGCACGGGGTTAGATACAGAGTAAAGCTCCCTCTACACTGTCCTCATCAAACACTCCCAGGACAGTTACAGCACGGGGTTAGATACAGAGTAAAGCTCCCTCTACACTGTCCTCATCAAACACACCCAGGACAGGGACAGCACGGGGTTAGATACAGAGTAAAGCTCCCTCTACACTGTCCCCATCAAACACTCTCAGGACAGGCACAGCACAGGGTTAGATACAGAGTAAAGCTCCCTCTACACCGTACCCATCAAACACTCCCAGGACAGGTACAGCACGGGGTTAGATACAGAGTAAAGCTCCCCCTACACTGACCCCATCAAACACTGCCCGGTTAAGTATAACACAGGATAAAAACAGAAAATGCTGGAAAAACTCTGCAAGTCTGGCAACATCTGTGGAGAGAGAAACAGAGTTAACGTTTCGAGTCTATATGACTCTTCTTCAGATTAACATAGCACGGGGTTGGATACAGACACACTGTCCTGTTAAACACTTGCAGCGCAAACATGCTCTAATGCTGAATTACCCCAAATGCCTATGGGACAGAGAGATAGAGACTGATATCAGAGAGGGAAAGAGAGAGAGAGAGAGAGCGAGAGAGAGGGAATGAGGGAGGGAAGGAAGGAGAGAGAGAAGGAGGGAAAGAGAAAGAGAGGGTTGGAGGGAGGGAGAAGGGGAGAGAGAGGTGGAGGGAAGGAGAGCAAGAGGGAGGGAGGGAGAGAGAGGGAGGGAGGGAGAGGAGAGAGAGGGAGGGAGGGAGGGAGAGGAGAGAGAGGGAGGGAGGAAGGGGAGAGAGAGGGAGGGAGGAAGGGGAGAGAGAGGGAGGGAGGAAGGGGAGAGGGAGGGAGGAAGGGGAGAGAGAGGGAGGGAGGAAGGGGAGAGAGAGGGAGGAAGGGGAGAGAGAGGGAGGGAGGGGAGAGAGAGAGAGAGAGGGAGGGAGGGAGGGAGGGGAGAGAGAGGGAGGGAGGAAGGGGAGAGAGAGGGAGGGAGGAAGGGGAGAGAGAGGGAGGGAGGAAGGGGAGAGAGAGGGAGGGAGGGGAGAGAGAGGGAGGGAGGGAAGAGCGAGAAGGAGAGGGAGGGAGGGAAGGAGAGAGAGAGCGAGAAGGAGAGAGCGAGAGGGAGGGGAGGAGAGAGCAAGCGAGTGGGAGAGAGGGAGGGGGGAAGAGGAGAGAGCTGGAGGGAGGGAGAATGACGGGGAAGGAGAGGGAGAGAGATGGGCAGAGGGAGGGAGGGAAGGAGAGAGAGAGAGAGAGTGAGTGAGACAGATAGATGAAAGAAAATGCTGAAATTTAGAGGGAGACAAGATTTCTAGATACGAATCCTCCGAATCGGGATGTTCAAAGGCAGTTCTGAGTCTGAAACCACAATTGCACTGTTACATTGAGCAGCCAGTAGTTTTGGACGAGGTTGTAAATGTGTTTATTTGGAAGGGATTTGTGCAGTGTCTCGGGTTGGGAGGGGTGGTGGAGGGGGGATGGTGGTGGGTGTGCGATCGTTTGCACTGACTGGGACTTTCAGTCTCCATTCTGTGTCACGCAGTGTGGAGGTAATCATCAGATTTGCAAGGCTCTGATGGTGAGACAAACCAATACTGTACAGAAACGATAACCTCAACAGACAAACAGCGAGGCAACACTCAGCAGCTTCCACATCACGATGGTCCCACCTTCATCTTTAACCTCACAGCTACAAACTTTACAAACCACCGGAAATATCAGCGAATTAATGTATAAACACCCGAACCCCTTGATTCTCATCTGAAACTCACTCCCGGGTATCTGTTCTTCTATAGATAAACAGCCCTGAGCCCCTCGATTAGATTCCAGTCTGTAACTCACTCCCGGGTATCTGTTCTTCTATAGATAAACAGCCCTGAGCCCCTCGATTAGATTCCAGTCTGTAACTCACTCCCGGGTATCTGTTATTCTATAGATAAACAGCCCCGAACCCCTCGATTAGATTCCAGTCTGTAACTCACTCCCGGGTACCTGTTCTTCTATAGATAAGCAGCCCTGAGCCCCTCGATTAGATTCCAGTCTGTAACTCACTCCCGGGTATCTGTTATTCTATATATAAACAGCCCTGAGCCCCTCGATTAGATTCCAGTCTGAAACTCACTCCCGGGTATCTGTTATTCTATATATAAACAGCCCTGAGCCCCTCGATTAGATTCCAGTCTGAAACTCACTCCCGGGTACCTGTTCTTCTATAGATAAACAGCCCTGAGCCCCTCGATTAGATTCCAGTCTGTAACTCAATCTAGGGTACCTGTTATTCTATATATAAACCCCACTGAACCCCTCGATTAGATTCCAGCCTGGGTTTGGAAGGTGCTGTCGAAGGAGCCTTGGTGAATTCCTGCAGTGCACCTTGTAGATGGTACACACACTGCTGCCACTGTGCGTCGGTGATGGAGGGAGTAAATGTTTGTGGATGTGGTGCGAATCAAGTGGGCTGCTTTGTCCTGGACAGTGTCAAGATTCTTGAGTGTTGTGGGAGCTGCACTCATCCAGGCAAGTGGGGAGTATTCCATCACACTCCTGACTTGTGCCTTGTAGATGGTGGACAGGTTACAGAGATGGGAAGCATTGTAGGGGTTGGAGGTGGTTGCAGAGATAAGGAGGGTTGTTGGGGCTGGAGATGGTTACAGAGGTAGGGAGGGTTGTAGGGACTGGAGGAGGTTACAGAAATTGGGAGGGTTATAGGGGCTGGTGGAGGTTACAGAGATAGGAAGGGTTGAAGGGGCTGGAGGAGGTAACAGAGATAGGAAGGGTTGCAGGAGGTTACAGAGATAGGGAGGGCTGTTGGGGCTGGAGGTGGTTACAGAGATGAGGAAGGTTGTAGAGGCTGGAGGTGGTTACAGAGATAGGGAGGGTTGTAGGGGCTGGAGTAGGTTACAAAGATAGGGAGGGTTGTAGGGGGTGGAGGAGGTTACAGAGATAGGGAGGGTTGTAGGGGCTGGAGGAGGTTACAGAGATAGGGAGGGTTGTCGGGACTGGAGGAGGTTACAGAGATAGGGAGGGTTGTAGGGGCTGGAGTAGGTTACAGAGATAGGGAGGGTTGTAGGGGCTGGAGGAGGTTACAGAGATAGGGAGGGTTGTAGGGACTGGAGGAGGTTACAGAGATAGGGAGGGTTGTAGTGGCTGGAGGAGGTTACAGAGATAGGGAGGGTTGTAGAGGCTGGAGGAGGTTACAGAGATAGGGAGGGTTGTAGGAACTGGAGGAGGTTACAGAGATAGGGAGGGTTGTAGGGGCTGGAGGAGGTTACAGAGATAGGGAGGGTTGTAGGGGCTGGAGGAGGTTACAGAGATAGGGAGCATTGTATGGACTGGAGGTGACAGATTGGGTGGGAGCGTGGAGTTCATGGAGGGATTTGAAAAGAGTGCAAAATATAAAGTTGAGGCCGGACCGGTAGCCAATGTGGGTCAGTGTGCGACAGTGGGTGGTGGGTGAATGGGACCTGATGTGGGTTCGAGCTTGGGGGCAGCAGGTGGGGAAGGAACTGGAGACTAAGTACAAAATGGGAGATTGAAGCTCGATTTGGAGCTGAGTCGAGGTGTGGGTGTACTGAATATCGAATTGTTGAAGATTTACAGAAAAGAAATTGAAAGAGAGAGATTAATCATTGAAGCACATATCGAGGCAGCGAATATACAAAATGACTATTTCAGTCAGCACCATGGAAACTGCAGACAGGACCCTCCAGCGTGTAGCACAGGGCTCGATGATGTTCGTTACTGCACTTCTCGCACATTGTAGAATCATTTCTGTACTCAATATTTTGGTTAACAGCTTCGTTGTCTGGTGAAAGCAGTA
Organism: Cetorhinus maximus; assembly: GCF_964194155.1. Lineage (NCBI taxonomy): Eukaryota > Metazoa > Chordata > Chondrichthyes > Lamniformes > Cetorhinidae > Cetorhinus > Cetorhinus maximus. The sequence continues at coordinate 566,192 of NW_027596203.1, forward strand.
GTTAAATTGTCCGTCTGTGTGCGTTGGTGCCTTAATACCAGCATCACCAGTTTCTTGATTGAGGTATCTGGGGGGAGGGCATTCGTGATCCAAAGGTATGGGTCCACCCTCTTAAAAACCCACCCACGGTGGCATTTTAGATCTCGTAACCCCACCCACCCACCCATATTGTCCCCAGCTCCCTCAATCCCACCTTCTTCCCATCTCACCCACGCGCATTCTCCCCACATCCCATTTTATAAGAGTCTTGCATACCAAAGGCTTACGGGGTTCAACAGGGTCGATGCAGGAGCTGGCTCGGGGGGTCTAGAACCAGGGGACACAGTCTTCAGAATAAGAGGTGGGCCATTTTAGATTGAGATGAGGAGGAATTGCTTCACTCAGAGAGGGTGGCGAATTTTTGGGATTCTTTACCCCAGAGAGCTCAGTCATTGAGCATGTTCAAGACCGAGATCGATAGATTTCTGGCCACAAAAGAAATCAGTCTTGTGAACCTTTGCTGCCCTCCCTCTATGGCATGTATAGAGCTAAGAACATTAGAAATAGAAGCAGGAGTGTAGGCCATTCGGCCCCTCAAGCCCGTCCCGCCATTCAATAAGCTCATGGCTGATCTGCCCCAGGCCTCAGCTCCTCACAGCCCTCAACCCCCCGATATTTCAAAAATCTGTCTACCTCCTCTTTAAATACTTTCAGTGATCTAGCCTCCACAACTCTCTGGGGTAGAGAATTCCAGACACTCACTACCCTCTGAGAGAAGATATTCCTTCGCATCTCAGTTTTAAATGAGTGTCCCCCTCATTCTGTAACTATGTCCCCTAGTTCGAGATTCCCCCACTAGTGGAAACATCTTCTCAACATCTGCCCTGTCAAGCCCCCTCAGAATCTTATAGGTTTCAATAAGATCACCCCTCATTCTTCTAAACTCTAATGAATAAAGGCCTAACCTGTTTAGCTGTTCTTGATAAGTCGACCCCTTCACCCCAGGAATCAGCCCAGTGAATCTCTTTTGAACTGTCTGCAATGCCAGTACATCCTTTCTTAAATACGGGAACCAAAACTGTACACAGTGCTCCAGGTGCGGCCTCACCAACACCCTGTACAGTTGTATCAAGACTTCGCTATTTTTAACCTCCAACCCCCTAGCAAGACAGGCCAAAATTCAATTTGCCTTCTTAATTACTAGCTGCACCTGCACGCTAGCTTTTTGTGTTTCATGCACAAGAACACCCAGATCCCTCTGTGCTGCGCTTTTTTTGGAGTCTCTCTCCATTTAAATAATAGTCTCCCTTTTGATTCTTCCTACCAAAGTGCCTGACCTCACACTTTCCTACATTAAACTCCATCTGCCAAGTTTTTGCCCACTCACTCAACCTATCTACATCCGCTTGCAGATTCCTTATGTCCTCATCACAAGAAACCCCTCCCACCTATTTATCTATCATCAGCAAATTTGGATACATTACACTCTGCCCCCTCCTCTGAGTCATTAATATAGATAGTAAATAATTGAGGCCCTCGGACTGATCCCTTGTGGTACTTTCCAGTCTGAAAAAGATCCATCAATCCCGATTCTTTGTCTTCTGAACGCCTGACTTCTGCTCCTATTTCTCATGTTCCTCAACCGGACCTACCCACCTTATCCCCATTTCCGTCAAGGCCACCGACCGACCTTCTCCCCACGTATCCCTCGATCCCACTGACCCACCTTCTCCCGATATCTCTCAGTCCCCATCGACCTACCTTCCCCCATAACTCTGACAATTTTCACCTCCCCAGGACATCCCAAAATGTTGACAGCCAATGAAGGACTTGGGCTTCCTTTGAAGTGAGGTCCCTGTTGTAATGTCGGAAAGGGTGGCACAGCAAGATCCCACAAACAGCAATGTGATAATGACCCAGATCATCTGTTTTTTAGTGATGTTGGTTGAGGGATAAATATTGACCACCCAGAACACCTGAGAACTCCCCGCTGCTCTCCTCCCAAATAGTGACTGTGGGATCTTTTACACCCACCCGAGAGGGCAGACGGGGGCCTCGGTTTAATGTCTCACCTGAAAGACAGGACATCGGATAGTGTGGCACTCCCTCGGTATGGACCTTCCGACAGTGCAGCACTCCCTCAATGCTGATCCTCTGGCAGTGCAGCACACCCTCAGTACTGACCCTCCGACAGTGCAGCACTCCCTCAGTATGGACCTTCCGACAGTGCAGCACTCCCTCAATGCTGACCCTCTGGCAGTGCAGCACACCCTCAGTACTGACCCTCCGACAGTGCAGCACTCCCTCAGTACTGACCCCCAGACAGTGCAGCACTCCCTCAGTACTGACCCTCCGACAGTGCAGCACTCCCTCAGTACTGACCCTCCGACAGTGCAGCACTCCCTCAGTACTGATCCTCCGACAGTGCAGCATTATCTAGTACTGACCCTCTGACAGTGCAGCACTCCCTCAGTACTGACCCTCCGACAGTGCAGCATTATCTAGTACTGACCCTCCAACAGTGCGGCACACCCTCAGTACTGACCCTCTGACAGTGCAGCACTCCCTCAGTACTGACCCTCCGACAGTGCAGCATTCCCTCAGTACTGATCCTCCGACAGTGCAGCACTCCCTCAGTACTGACCCTCCGACAGTGCGGCTCTCCCTCAGTACTGACCCTCCAACAGTGCAGCATTCTCCAGTACTGACCCTCTGACGGTGCTGCACTCCCTCAGTACTGACCCTCCAACAGTGTGGCTCTCCCTCAGTACTGACCCTCCGACAGTGCAGCATTCTCCAGTACTGACCATCCGACAGTGCAGCACCCCCTCAGTACTGACCCTCCGACAGTGCAGCATTCTCCAGTACTGACCATCCGACAGTGCAGCACCCCCTCAGTACTGACCATCCGACAGTGCAGCACCCCCTCAGTACTGACCCTCCGACAGTGCAGCATTCTCCAGTACTGACCATCCGACAGTGCAGCACTCTCTCGGTACTGGAAATGTCACCTTGATTTTTGTGTTCAAATGTCAGGAGATGGGGCTCGAAGCCACAATCTTCTGACTCATAGTTCAGGAGGGTCCTACAGCCACTGAAGCAGGTCTGAGGAACAGTCATACAGTCATTACCGAGAAGGTTTGTACAGCAAGAGCTGCTGGACAATGCATGAGGTGCATAAATGTGTGGGATGTCTTAACCACAGCATCAATGTACTGTGTTTAAGATGAAACGCTATGACAGTTCGTTGGTCATTGGGAGTTGCGATTGAGGTCTTAGCTGATGTGAAAACATTGCAGATTTAGGGCAGCCCAACTGAATGTTCTTCAGATCATAGTTTCAGGAGTTGCAGTGACTCAGGGATTGAGAACGTAAGCTTACAGACCACACTGCAGTCTAGAGACCCAGCATGTTCAATCTACTGATGTTCATATGAACAGCCTTTCTTCAATGTACTTCCCCAGTCCAGTTAATCAGCTCAGATCGCCCGTTCACTCCCACTGTCCACAATCCCAACGGACCCAAACCCCTTCCCATTCACTCCCACCGTACACAATCCCAATGGACCCAAATCCCTTCCCATTCACTCCCACCGTACACAATCCCAATGGACCCAAACCCCTTCCCGTTCACTCCCACCGTACACAATCCCAATGGACCCAAACCCCTTCCCGTTCACTCCCACTGTACACAATCCCAATGGACCCAAACCCCTTCCCGTTCACTCCCACTGTACACAATCCCAATGGACCCAAACCCCTTCCCGTTCACTCCCACTGTACACAATCCCAATGGACTCAAACCCCTTCCCGTTCACTCCCACTGTACACAATCCCAATGGACCCGAACCCCTTCCCATTCACTCCCACTGTACACAATCCCAATGGACCCAAACCCCTTCCCATTCACTCCCACTGTACACAATCCCAATGGATCCAAACCCCTTCCTGTTCACTCCCACTGTACACAATCCCAATGGACTCAAACCCCTTCCCATTCACTCCCACTGTACACAATCAGGATGGACCCAAACCCCTTCCCGTTCACTCCCACTGTACACAATCCCAATGGACCCAAACCCCTTCCCGTTCACTTCCACCGTACACAATCCCAATGGACCCAAACCCCATTCCATTGATTCCAGTCTCAGACAGTGTGTGGGGGACCTGTAGCCCAGTGAGAGTCAGTGGGTGTGGGACCCGTACTCCAGTGAGAGTCAGTGTGTGTGGGACCCGTACCCCAGTGAGAGTCAGTGCGTGTGGGACCCGTACCCCAGTGAGAGTCAGTGTGTGTGGGACCCATACCCCAGTGAGAATCAGTGTGTGTGTGGGACCCGTACCCCAGTGAGAGTCAGTGTGTGTGGGACCCATACCCCAGTGAGAGTCACTGTGTGTGTGGGACCCATACCCCAGTGAGAGTCAGTGTGTGTGGGACCCGTAACCCAGTGAGAGTCAGTGTGTGTGGGACCCGTACCCCAGTGAGAGTCAGTGTGTGTGGGACCCATACCGTAGTGAGAGTCAGTGTGTGTGGGACCTGTACCCCAGTGAGAGTCAGTGTGTGTGGGACCCGTACCCCAGTGAGAGTCAATGTGTGTGGGACCCGTACCCCAGTGAGAGTCAGTGTGTGTGGGACCCGTACCCCAGTGAGAGTCAGTGTGTGTGGGACCCGTACCCCAGTGAGAGTCAATGTGTGTGGGACCCGTACCCCAGTGAGAGTCAGTGTGTGTGGGACCTGTACCCCAGTGAGAGTCAGTGCATGTGGGACCCGTACCCCAGTGAGAGTCAGTGTGTGTGTGGGACCCGTACCCCAGTGAGAGTCAGTGTGTGTGTGTGGGACCCGTACCCCAGTGAGAGTCAGTGTGTGTGTGGGACCCGTACCCCAGTGAGAGTCAGTGTGTGTGGGACCCGTACCCCAGTGAGAGTCAGTGTGTGTGTGGGGGATGTGACAATCCAAGCTGGGAGAGGTCAGGCAAGCGATGTCTAATTGTCAACCATGTGGTGCTTGCTGTTTGAACAGATGCCTGCCCTGATGTCTGACACCGTGAAGACCGGACGGCTGAGGAAGACCAGGGAATAAGATGTCTAGAGTCTCGCTGCACAACCCCCGGCACTCCACCTTGCTCCTGCGGGAGGCGAACAGAATGAGGTTGTCCGGGACGCTCTGCGACGTGGTGATCAGCGTTGAAAGTCAGGAATTCCACGCCCACAGCCTGGTGCTGGCCTGCGCCAGCAGGACCTTGGAGGCCCTCTTCAGGACCAGGGACGCCCGCTACACCCTTGACTTCCTGGGCAGCCGCACCTTCCAGCGGATCCTGGAGTACTCCTACACCGACCACCTGGAGGCTCCGGCGGAGGAGCTGGGGGAGCTGCTGGAGGCGGCCGGGATCCTGGCCATGGACGGGCTGGAGCGGCAGATCCTGGAGGCCACTGCCCGCCGGGGGGCGGTGGCGGCCGGGGGCGGCGAGAGGGGGCCCGAGGCAGGCCTGGCGCCGGAAGGTGCTGGGACGCCGCTGTGCGCCGGGGACTTGCCGCTTCGCGGCACGGTCATCACGGCCCCCCGGCGCGCCAGCCCCGAGGGTCCCGGCCACCGGGCCCCGGTCCGGCCCCTGGCGGCTCTCCCGCCGCTGGACACCAGCCCCTTCCGGGCCGTTCCGGCCATCCGGCTGCCCCCGCCGGCCTTCTCGGGCGCCCCGGACTTTGGCGCCCACCCGAGGCCGGCGCTTCAGGGCGCCGCGCGGCCTGAGTTGCGCGGCCGGACCGAGGAGGCGGGGAGCAGGCAGACGCTGGCGTTCGGGGCGAGAGGAAGCGGCGGAAACCTGGTGCTCGTGGGAGAGTCGTCCGAGCCCCATCAGAGGTGAGAGTCGGGTCGGGTCGGGTCGGCCGTGGGCCAGTAGCGAGGCCGTTCAGCCCATCAGATATTATCCGCAGGGACAGGAGGGGGTGCATTCACCGCCCTCCGGCCTGTTACACAAAGTACTGGAGCAGAGAGGGAGGAAATCAGCCAGGGTTCCTGCTCCTGATCACTGTCCAGTGACCCCTGGGTTAGAGAGAGAGAGAGGGAAAATCAGCCAGGGTTCATGTTCCTGATCACTGTCCAGTGATCCCTGGGTTAGAGAGAGAGCGAGAGGGGAAATCAGCCAGGGTTCCTGCTCCTGATCACTGTCCAGTGATCCATGGGTTAGAGAGAGAGAGAGGGGGGAAGTCAGCCAGGGTTCCTGCTCCTAATCACTGTCCACTGACCCCTGGATTAGAGAGAGAGAGAGAGGAAGTCAGCCAGGGTTCCTGCTCCTGATCACTGTCCAGTGACCCCTGGGTTAGAGAGAGAGAGAGGAAATCAGCCAGGGTTTCTGCTCTTGATCACTGCCCAGTGATCCCTGGGTTAGAGAGAGAGGGGAAATCAGCCAGGGTTCCTGCTCCTGATCACTGCCCAGTGATCCCTGGGTTAGAGAGAGAGGGGAAATCAGCCAGGGTTCCTGCTCCTGATCACTGTCCAGTGTTCCCTGGGTTAGAGAGAGAGAGAGAGGGGAAATCAGCCAGGGTTCCTGCTCCTGATCACTGCCCAGTGATCCCTGGGTTAGAGAGAGAGAGAGAGGGGAAATCAGCCAGGGTTCCTGCTCCTGATCACTGTCCAGTGATCCCTGGGTTAGAGAGAGAGAGGGGAAATCAGTCAGGGTTCCTGCTCCTGATCACTGTCCAGAGATCCCTGAGTTAGAGAGAGAGAGAGAGGGGAAATCAGCCAGGGTTCCTGCTCCTGATCACTGTCCAGTGATCCCTGGGTTAGAGAGGGAGAGGAAATCAGCCAGGGTTCCTGCTCCTGATCACTGTCCAGTGATCCCTGGGTTAGAGACAGAGAGAGGGGAAATCAGCCAGGGTTCCTGTTCCTGATCACTGTCCAGTGATCCCCTGGGTTAGAGAGAGCGAGAGGGGAAATCAGCCAGGGTTCCTGCTCCTGATCACTGTCCAGTGATCCCTGGATTAGAGAGAGAGAGAGAGGGGAAATCAGCCAGGGTTCCTGCTCCTGATCACTGTCCAGTGACCCCTGGGTTAGAGAGAGAGCGAGAGGGGAAATCAGCCAGGGTTCCTGCTCCTGATCACTGTCCAGTGATCCCTGGGTTAGAGAGAGAGAGAGGGGAAATCAGCCAGGGTTCCTGCTCCTGATCACTGTCCAGTGATCCTTGGGTTAGAGAGAGAGAGGGGAAATCAGCCAGGGTTCCTGCTCCTGATCACTGTCCAGTGATCCCTGGGTTAGAGAGAGAGAGAGAGGGGAAATCAGCCAGGGTTCCTGCTCCTGATCACTGTCCAGTGATCCCTGGGTTAGAGAGAGAGAGGGGAAATCAGCCAGGGTTCCTGCTCCTGATCACTGTCCAGTGATGCCTGGGTTAGAGAGACAGAGGTGAAATCAGCCAGGGTTCCTGCTCCTGATCACTGTCCAGTGACCCCTGGGTTAGAGAGAGAGAGAGAGGGGAAATCAGCCAGGGTTCCTGCTCCTGATCACTGTCCAGTGATCCCTGGGTTAGAGAGAGAGCGAGAGGGGAAATCAGCCAGGGTTCCTGCTCCTGATCACTGTCCAGTGATCCATGGGTTAGAGAGAGAGAGAGGGGGGAAATCAGCCAGGGTTCCTGCTCCTGATCACGGTCCAGTGACCCCTGGGTTAGAGAGAGAGAGAGAGAGGGGAAATCAGCCAGGGTTCCTGCTCCTGATCACTGTCCAGTGACCCCTGGATTAAAGAGAGAGAGAGGAAGTCAGCTAGGGTTCCTGCTCCTGATCACTGTCCAGTGACCCCTGGGTTAGAGAGAGAGAGGGGAAATCAGCCAGGGTTCCTGCTCCTGATCACCATCGAGTGATCCCTGGGTTAGAAGAGAGAGAGAGAGGGGAAATCAGCCAGGGTTCCTGCTCCCGATCACTGTCCAGTGATCCCCTGGGTTAGAGAGAGAGAGAGAGAGAGAGAAAGAGGGGAAATCAGCCAGGGTTCCTGTTCCTGATCACTGTCCAGTGACCCCTGCATTAGAGAGAGAGAGAGGAAGTCAGCCAGGGTTCCTGCTCCTGATCACTGTCCAGTGACCCCTGGATTAGAGAGAGAGAGAGGAAGTCAGCCAGGGTTCCTGCTCCTAATCACTGTCCAGTGACCCCTGGATTAGAGAGAGAGAGAGAGGAAGTCAGCCAAGGTTCCTGCTCCTGATCACTGTCCAGTGACCCCTGGATTAGAGAGAGAGAGAGGAAGTCAGCCAGGGTTCCTGCTCCTAATCACTGTCCAGTGACCCCTGGGTTAGAGAGAGAGGGGAAATCAGCCAGGGTTCCTGCTCCTGATCACTGTCCAGTGATCCCTGGGTTAGAGGGAGAGCGAGAGGGGAAATCAGCCAGGGTTCCTGCTCCTGATCACTGTCCAGTGATCCATGGGTTAGAGAGAGAGAGAGAGGGGGAAAATCAGCCAGGGTTCCTGCTCCTGATCACGGTCCAGTGACCCCTGGGTTAGAGAGAGAGAGAGAGGGGAAATCAGCCAGGGTTCCTGCTCCTGATCACTGTCCAGTGACCCCTGGATTAAAGAGAGAGAGAGGAAGTCAGCCAGGGTTCCTGCTCCTGATCACTGTCCAGTGACCCCTGGGTTAGAGAGAGAGAGGGGACATCAGCCAGGGTTCCTGCTCCTGATCACTGTCCAGCGATCCCAGGGTTAGAAGAGGGAGAGAGAGGGGAAATCAGCCAGGGTTCCTGCTCCCGATCACTGTCCAGTGATCCTCTGGGTTAGAGAGAGAGAGAGAGAGAGAGAGGGGAAATCAGCCAGGGTTCCTGCTCCTGATCACTGCCCAGTGACCCCTGGATTAGAGAGAGAGAGAGAGGAAGTCAGCCAGGGTTCCTGCTCCTGATCACTGTCCAGTGACCCCTGGATTAGAGAGAGAGAGAGGAAGTCAGCCAGGGTTCCTGCTCCTAATCACTGTCCAGTGACCCCTGGATTAGAGAGAGAGAGAGAGGAAGTCAGCCAGGGTTCCTGCTCCTGATCACTGTCCAGTGACCCCTGGATTAGAGAGAGAGAGAGGAAGTCAGCCAGGGTTCCTGCTCCTAATCACTGTCCAGTGACCCCTGGGTTAGAGAGAGAGAGGGGAAATCAGCCAGGGTTCCTGCTCCTGATCACTGTCCAGTGATTCCTGGGTTAGAGAGAGAGAGGGGAAATCAGCCAGGGTTCCTGCTCCTGATCACTGTCCAGTGATCCCTGGGTTAGAGAGGGAGAGGAAATCAGCCAGGGTTCCTGCTCCTGATCACTGTCCAGTGATCCCTGGGTTAGAGAGAGAGAGGGGAAATCAGCCAGGGTTCCTGCTCCTGATCACTGTCCAGTGATCCCTGGGTTAGAGAGAGAGAGGGGAAATCAGCCAGGGTTCCTGCTCCTGATCACTGTCCAGTGATCCCTGGGTTAGAGAGGGAGAGGAAATCAGCCAGGGTTCCTGCTCCTGATCACTGTCCACTGACCCCTGGATTAGAGAGAGAGAGAGAGGAAGTCAGCCAGGGTTCCTGCTCCTGATCACTGTCCAGTGACCCCTGGGTTAGAGAGAGAGAGAGGAAATCAGCCAGGGTTTCTGCTCTTGATCACTGCCCAGTGATCCCTGGGTTAGAGAGAGAGGGGAAATCAGCCAGGGTTCCTGCTCCTGATCACTGCCCAGTGATCCCTGGGTTAGAGAGAGAGGGAAAATCAGCCAGGGTTCCTGCTCCTGATCACTGTCCAGTGTTCCCTGGGTTAGAGAGAGAGAGAGAGGGGAAATCAGCCAGGGTTCCTGCTCCTGATCACTGCCCAGTGATCCCTGGGTTAGAGAGAGAGAGAGAGGGGAAATCAGCCAGGGTTCCTGCTCCTGATCACTGTCCAGTGATCCCTGGGTTAGAGAGAGAGAGGGGAAATCAGTCAGGGTTCCTGCTCCTGATCACTGTCCAGAGATCCCTGAGTTAGAGAGAGAGAGAGAGGGGAAATCAGCCAGGGTTCCTGCTCCTGATCACTGTCCAGTGATCCCTGGGTTAGAGAGGGAGAGGAAATCAGCCAGGGTTCCTGCTCCTGATCACTGTCCAGTGATCCCTGGGTTAGAGACAGAGAGAGGGGAAATCAGCCAGGGTTCCTGTTCCTGATCACTGTCCAGTGATCCCCTGGGTTAGAGAGAGCAAGAGGGGAAATCAGCCAGGGTTCCTGCTCCTGATCACTGTCCAGTGATCCCTGGATTAGAGAGAGAGAGAGAGGGGAAATCAGCCAGGGTTCCTGCTCCTGATCACTGTCCAGTGATCCCTGGGTTAGAGAGAGAGCGAGAGGGGAAATCAGCCAGGGTTCCTGCTCCTGATCACTGTCCAGTGATCCCTGGGTTAGAGAGAGAGAGAGGGGAAATCATCCAGGGTTCCTGCTCCTGATCACTGTCCAGTGATCCTTGGGTTAGAGAGAGAGAGGGGAAATCAGCCAGGGTTCCTGCTCCTGATCACTGTCCAGTGATCCCTGGGTTAGAGAGAGAGAGAGAGGGGAAATCAGCCAGGGTTCCTGCTCCTGATCACTGTCCAGTGATCCCTGGGTTAGAGAGAGAGAGGGGAAATCAGCCAGGGTTCCTGCTCCTGATCACTGTCCAGTGATGCCTGGGTTAGAGAGACAGAGGTGAAATCAGCCAGGGTTCCTGCTCCTGATCTCTGTCCAGTGATCCCTGGGTTAGAGAGAGAGAGAGAGGGGAAATCAGCCAGGGTTCCTGCTCCTGATCACTGTCCAGTGACCCCTGGGTTAGAGAGAGAGCGAGAGGGGAAATCAGCCAGGGTTCCTGCTCCTGATCACTGTCCAGTGATCCATGGGTTAGAGAGAGAGAGAGGGGGGAAATCAGCCAGGGTTCCTGCTCCTGATCACTGTCCAGTGACCCCTGGGTTAGAGAGAGAGAGAGAGAGGGGAAATCATCCAGGGTTCCTGCTCCTGATCACTGTCCAGTGACCCCTGGATTAAAGAGAGAGAGAGGAAGTCAGCCAGGGTTCCTGCTCCTGATCACTGTCCAGTGATCCCTGGGTTAGAGAGAGAGAGGGGAAATCAGCCAGGGTTCCTGCTCCTGATCACCATCGAGTGATCCCTGGGTTAGAAGAGAGAGAGAGAGGGGAAATCAGCCAGGGTTCCTGCTCCTGATCACTGTCCAGTGATCCCCTGGGTTAGAGAGAGAGAGAGAGAGAGAGAGAAAGAGGGGAAATCAGCCAGGGTTCCTGTTCCTGATCACTGTCCAGTGACCCCTGCATTAGAGAGAGAGAGAGGAAGTCAGCCAGGGTTCCTGCTCCTGATCACTGTCCAGTGACCCCTGGATTAGAGAGAGAGAGAGGAAGTCAGCCAGGGTTCCTGCTCCTAATCACTGTCCAGTGACCCCTGGATTAGAGAGAGAGAGAGAGGAAGTCAGCCAAGGTTCCTGCTCCTGATCACTGTCCAGTGACCCCTGGATTAGAGAGAGAGAGAGGAAGTCAGCCAGGGTTCCTGCTCCTAATCACTGTCCAGTGACCCCTGGGTTAGAGAGAGAGGGGAAATCAGCCAGGGTTCCTGCTCCTGATCACTGTCCAGTGATCCCTGGGTTAGAGGGAGAGCGAGAGGGGAAATCAGCCAGGGTTCCTGCTCCTGATCACTGTCCAGTGATCCATGGGTTAGAGAGAGAGAGAGAGGGGGAAAATCAGCCAGGGTTCCTGCTCCTGATCACGGTCCAGTGACCCCTGGGTTAGAGAGAGAGAGAGAGGGGAAATCAGCCAGGGTTCCTGCTCCTGATCACTGTCCAGTGACCCCTGGGTTAGAGAGAGAGAGGGGAAATCAGCCAGGGTTCCTGCTCCTGATCACTGTCCAGTGATCCCTGGGTTAGAGAGAGAGAGGGGAAATCAGCCAGGGTTCCTGCTCCTGATCACTGTCCAGTGATCCCTGGGTTAGAGAGGGAGAGGAAATCAGCCAGGTTTCCTGCTCCTGATCACTGTCCAGTGATCCCTGGGTTAGAGAGAGAGAGAGAGAGGGGAAATCAGCCAGGATTCCTGCTCCTATCACTGTTCAGTGATCCCTGAGTTAGAGAGAGAGAGAGGGGAAATCAGCCAGGGTTCCTGCTCCTGATCACTGTCCAGTGATCCCTGGGTTAGAGACAGAGAGAGGGGAAATCAGCCAGGGTTCCTGTTCCTGATCACTGTCCAGTGATCCCCTGGGTTAGAGAGAGCGAGAGGGGAAATCAGCCAGGGTTCCTGCTCCTGATCACTGTCCAGTGATCCCTGGATTAGAGAGAGAGAGAGAGGGGAAATCAGCCAGGGTTCCTGCTCCTGATCACTGTCCAGTGACCCCTGGGTTAGAGAGAGAGCGAGAGGGGAAATCAGCCAGGGTTCCTGCTCCTGATCACTGTCCAGTGATCCCTGGGTTAGAGAGAGAGAGAGGGGAAATCAGCCAGGGTTCCTGCTCCTGATCACTGTCCAGTGATCCCTGGGTTAGAGAGAGAGCGAGAGGGGAAATCAGCCAGGGTTCCTGCTCCTGATCACTGTCCAGTGATCCCTGGGTTAGAGAGAGAGAGGGGAAATCAGCCAGGGTTCCTGCTCCTGATCACTGTCCAGTGATCCCTGGGTTAGAGAGAGAGAGGGGAAATCAGCCAGGGTTCCTGCTCCTGATCACTGTCCCGTGATGCCTGGGTTAGAGAGACAGAGGGGAAATCAGCCAGGGTTCCTGCTCCTGATCTCTGTCCAGTGATCCCTGGGTTAGAGAGAGAGAGAGAGGGGAAATCAGCCAGGGTTCCTGCTCCTGATCACTGTCCAGTGATCCCTGGGTTAGAGAGAGAGAGAGAGGGGAAATCAGCCAGGGTTCCTGCTCCTGATCACTGTCCAGTGATCCATGGGTTAGAGAGAGAGAGAGGGGGGAAATCAGCCAGGGTTCCTGCTCCTGATCACGGTCCAGTGACCCCTGGGTTAGAGAGAGAGAGAGAGAGAGAGAGGGGAAATCAGCCAGGGTTCCTGCTCCTGATCACTGTCCAGTGACCCCTGGATTAGAGAGAGAGAGAGGAAGTCAGCCAGGGTTCCTGCTCCTGATCACTGTCCAGTGACCCCTGGATTAGGGAGAGAGAGAGAGGAAGTCAGCCAGGGTTCCTGCTCCTGATCACTGTCCAGTGACCCCTGGATTAGAGAGAGAGAGAGGAAGTCAGCCAGGGTTCCTGCTCCTAATCACTGTCCAGTGACCCCTGGGTTAGAGAGAGAGGGGAAATCAGCCAGGGTTCCTGCTCCTGATCACTGTCCAGTGATCCCTGGGTTAGAGAGAGAGAGAGAGGGGAAATCAGCCAGGCTTCCTGCTCCTGATCACTGTCCAGTGATCCCTGGGTTAGAGAGAGAGAGAGAGGGGAAATCAGCCAGGGTTCCTGCTCCTGATCACTGTCCAGTGATCCATGGGTTAGAGAGAGAGAGAGGGGGGAAATCAGCCAGGGTTCCTGCTCCTGATCACGGTCCAGTGACCCCTGGGTTAGAGAGAGAGCGAGAAGGGAAATCAGCCAGGGTTCCTGCTCCTGATCACTGTCCAGTGACCCCTGGATTAAAGAGAGAGAGAGGAAGTCAGCCAGGGTTCCTGCTCCTGATCACTGTCCAGTGATCCCTGGGTTAGAAGAGAGAGAGAGAGGGGAAATCAGCCAGGGTTCCTGCTCCCGATCACTGTCCAGTGATCCCCTGGGTTAGAGAGAGAGAGAGAGAGAGAGAGAGGGGAAATCAGCCAGGGTTGCTGCTCCTGATCACTGTCCAGTGACCCCTGGATTAGAGAGAGAGAGAGGAAGTCAGCCAGGGTTCCTGCTCCTAATCACTGTCCAGTGACCCCTGGGTTAGAGAGAGAGAGAGGAAATCAGTCAGGGTTCCTGCTCCTGATCACTGTCCAGTGACCCCTGGGTTAGAGAGAGAGAGGGGAAATCAGCCAGGGTTCCTGCTCCTGATCACTGCCCAGTCCTTCTCTGCTCTTCAGTGCTGTGTATCTCTCGAAATGAATCAGTGTTTGGTTGAGTAAGTTGTTTAAGAGGCCCTTTGTCGCCCACGTTGCTGTTGTCAGTGATTTGCTTATCTGTCACCCTAACACAACCACGACTGATTTGCAGATGAACTGGCCCGAGGCTGTTCTTTCGACAGTGGAGAAGGGCTACAGTAATATCTAGACATTGCTCGGTTATTTGTAGTCTGTGAGTCAGCCTCGGAGCGCGAGCGGTATCGGAATGAGTTCCTCGCCCTCTCTCTTCTCCAGCTCTTGGGTTCCTGGTGACGCGACCTGCCTCTCCTTTTCCGCTGTCATTGTGACATCTGTGGATGGGGCAGAGAGAAGAGTAGGAGGCGGGGGGAAGGCCTGCTGGGCTGACACAGGGCCCATGCGAGGGTGGATCGCGACCGGGCGCTGAGCGCGATGAGACACGGCGGGGAATTCCCACTGCCCGGGTGCCATCACAACATGACATCCGCTGTCTCCTCCCACGCGCGAATCAATCCCCCCCCCCTACCCCCCAACCAAGCGTTTTCACAGCCCCGACAAAGGACTTTGCTTTTTTGGAAGCCTACTCACTGTCGTCGCGCAGGCAACACGGCAGCCCATTGGCGCACAGCAAGATCCCACAAACAGCAATGTGATCATGACCCAGATCGTTTGTTTTTTTTAGTGATGTCGGTTGAGGGATAAATGTTGGTCCCAGGGGCACCGGGGGGAACTTTCCCCCCCACCCCCTCCGCCCTCCTCCCCGGCTCTTCTTCCAAATAGTGGCCGTGGGATCTTTCACACCCGCCCGAGACGGCAGACAGGGGACCTCGGTTTATTTCCTTATGTGAAAGATGGTTCCTCCGACAGTGCAGCACTCCCTCAGTACTGACCCTCCGACAGTGCCACACTCCCTCAGTACTGACCCTCCGACAGTTCAGCACTCCCTCAGTACTGACCCTCTGACAGTGCAGCACTCCCTCAGTACTGACCCTCCGACAGTGCGGCGCTCCCTCAGTACTGATCCTCCGACAGTGCGGCGCTCCCTCAGTACTGACCCTCCGACAGTGCAGCACTCCCTCAGTACTGACCCTCCGACAGTGCGGCACTCCCTCAGTACTGACCCTCCAGCAGCGCAGCACTCCCTCAGTACTGACCCTCCGACAGTGCGGTGTCCCTCAGTACTGACCCTCCAACAGTGCAGCACTCCCTCAGTACTGGGAGGCGGGGAGGAAGATTTACTGGGACGGTTCCCAGGGGATGAGGCAACTTCAGTCCGTGTGAAGAGACCGGGAAAAGCCGGGGTCGTTCTCCTCGGAGCGGAGAAGGTTAAGGGGGAGATTAAATCGAGACGTTCAAAATCAGGAGGGGGTTTGGATAGAGTCGATGAGGAGAAAGCGTTTCCAGTGGGCAGGAGGGTCGGTAACCAGAGGGGACACAGATTGAAGAGAATCGGGGAAAAGAACCAGAGGGGGAGATGAGGAGGATTTTGTTTTACACACAGCGAGTTGTTGTGATCTGGAAGGCGCTGCCTGAAAGGGCGGTGGAAGCAGATTCAATAGGAACTTTCACAAAGGGGGGATTGGAGAAATACTCGAAGGGGAAAAATTTGCAAGTCTGTGGGGGAAAGAGCAGGGGGGAAGAGAGTGGGGGCTAATTGGATAGATCTGTCAAAGAGCCGACACAGGAACGATGGGCTGAATGTCCTCCTCCTGGGCTGTGTCATTCTATTAGTAGGAGCCGGTGTGAGTAGTGTTGACGTTAAGAGATTGAGTCAAGGAGCGTTAGTGAGAGTCCACCCATATCATGGGGTCTTCTCTGCTCTGGGCTGGTTGAAACCTTTAAAGTTGATGTGATTTTTGACGTTAGAAACATAGGATGAAACAGCACAAAGGAGGCCATTCGGCTCATCAGGGCCCTTCCACCCCGCTTTCAGGCAACGCGTACCTGATCACAACAACTCGCTGTGTGTAAAAAATCCTCATCTCTCCCCCTCTGGTTCTTTTCCCCCGATTCTCTTCAGTCTGTGTCCCCTCTGGTTACCGACCCTCCTGCCCACTGGAAACGCTTTCTCCCTCATCGACTCTATCCAAACACCCTCCTGATGTTGAACACATCGATTCAATCTCCCCCTTAACCTTCTCCGCTCCGAGGAGAACGATCCCGGCTTCTCCCAGTATCTCCACACGGGCTGGGATTTTGCATCCTTGGGTCTTGTTCCAAGAACTTTGAACTGGCTGCAAATGTCTTTGCCTGCACCCTGTCTACCTGCCCTCAGAACCCCAGGCCCCAGACATACAGGCCTCTCGTCTTGTGAACGCAGTTCCAGGAAATGTGCGTGCAAACAGAACCCTCCCTGCGACCCCATTTCATTCCTCGGTCGAATGTCTCTCTCTCCCTGAATCGCGTAGAGACCACAAATGCCACAGTGTGTGTGTGTGTGTGTGTGTGTGCATGCATGTGCGTGTGGGTTGAGACGAGAATTCTTAGAAGCAGGCCCCTGCTCAGAGACCAAGGGGCACGTTCTCTCAGTCGAGTCTGATTCACAGCCTGAGCCCCGGGAGAGGGAAGGGATGACTGTCTTCCTTCACCACTTCCCCCTCACATGCCCCTCGCTGGCCTCGTGTGTGTGTGTGTGTGTGTGTTTAACCAGGGGTTTCACCAACACTGCTGAGGAACGTTGCCTAATGCACAGGGTCACCCGCCCAGTAACCACAGCTTACGTAAGCGGGACAATTTTCATCCTTGTTTTCAAACCCCTCCTCGGATCGCCACCCCTCCATTTTCACTTCAGTAACCTCCTCCAGTCCCTGCAACCCTCCCTATCTCTGTAACCTCCTCCAGCCCCCTACAACCCTCCCTATCTCTGTAAGCTCCTCCAGCCCCTACAACCCTCCCTATCTCTGTAACCTCCTGCAGTCCCTGCAACCCTCCCTATCTCTGTAACCTCCTCCAGCCCCCACAACCCTCCCTATCTCTGTAACCTCCTGCAGTCCCTGCAACCCTCCCTATCTCTGTAACCTCCTCCAGCCCCTACAACCTTCCCTATCTCTGTAACCTCCTACAGTCCCTGCAACCCTCCCTATCTCTGTAACCACCTCCAGCCCCTACAACCCTCCCTATCCCTGTAACATCCTCCGGTCCCTACAACCCTCCCTATCCCTATAACCTCCTCCAGCCACTACAACCCTCCCAAACTCTGTAACCTCCTCCAGCCCCTACAACCCTCCCTATCCCTGTAACCTCCTCCAGCCTCTACAACCCTCCCTATCCCTGTAAACTCCTCCAGTCCCTATAACCGTCCCTATCTCTGTAACCTCCTCCAGCCCCTGCAACCCTCCCTATCTATGTAACCTCCTCCAGCCCCTACAACCCTCTCTATCTCTGTAACCACCCCCAGCCCCAACAACCCTCCCTATCTCTGTAACCACCTCCAGCCCCAACAACCCTCCCTATCCCTGTAAACTCCTCCAGTCCCTATAACCGTCCCTATCTCTGTAACCTCCTCCAGCCCCTGCAACCCTCCCGATCTATGTAACCTCCTCCAGCCCCTACAACCCTCCCTATCTCTGTAACCACCTCCAGCCCCAACAACCCTCCCTATCTCTGTAACCACCTCTAGCCCCAACAACCCTCCCTATCTCTGTAACCTCCTCCAGTCTCTACAAGCATCCCTATCTCTGTAACCTCCCCCAGCCGCTACAACCCTCCCTATCCCTGTAACCTCCTCCAGTCCCTGCAACCCTCCCTATCCCTGTAACCTCCTCCAGTCCCTACAACCCTCCCTATCCCTGTAACCTCCACCAGCCCCTACAACCTTCCCTAACTCTGTAACCTCCTCCAGCCCCTACAACCCTCCCTATCTCTGTAACCTCCTGCAGTCCCTGCAACCCTCCCTATCTCTGTAACCTCCTCCAGCCCCTACAACCTTCCCTATCTCTGTAACCTCCTCCAGCCCCCTACAACCCTCCCTATCTCTGTAAGCTCCTCCAGCCCCTACAACCCTCCCTATCTCTGTAACCTCCTGCAGTCCCTGCAACCCTCCCTATCTCTGTAACCTCCTCCAGCCCCCACAACCCTCCCTATCTCTGTAACCTCCTGCAGTCCCTGCAACCCTCCCTATCTCTGTAACCTCCTCCAGCCCCTACAACCTTCCCTATCTCTGTAACCTCCTACAGTCCCTGCAACCCTCCCTATCTCTGTAACCACCTCCAGCCCCTACAACCCTCCCTATCCCTGTAACATCCTCCGGTCCCTACAACCCTCCCTATCCCTATAACCTCCTCCAGCCACTACAACCCTCCCAAACTCTGTAACCTCCTCCAGCCCCTACAACCCTCCCTATCCCTGTAACCTCCTCCAGCCTCTACAACCCTCCCTATCCCTGTAAACTCCTCCAGTCCCTATAACCGTCCCTATCTCTGTAACCTCCTCCAGCCCCTGCAACCCTCCCTATCTATGTAACCTCCTCCAGCCCCTACAACCCTCTCTATCTCTGTAACCACCCCCAGCCCCAACAACCCTCCCTATCTCTGTAACCACCTCCAGCCCCAACAACCCTCCCTATCCCTGTAAACTCCTCCAGTCCCTATAACCGTCCCTATCTCTGTAACCTCCTCCAGCCCCTGCAACCCTCCCGATCTATGTAACCTCCTCCAGCCCCTACAACCCTCCCTATCTCTGTAACCACCTCCAGCCCCAACAACCCTCCCTATCTCTGTAACCACCTCTAGCCCCAACAACCCTCCCTATCTCTGTAACCTCCTCCAGTCTCTACAAGCATCCCTATCTCTGTAACCTCCCCCAGCCGCTACAACCCTCCCTATCCCTGTAACCTCCTCCAGTCCCTGCAACCCTCCCTATCCCTGTAACCTCCTCCAGTCCCTACAACCCTCCCTATCCCTGTAACCTCCACCAGCCCCTACAACCTTCCCTAACTCTGTAACCTCCTCCAGCCCCTACAACCCTCCCTATCTCTGTAACCTCCTCCAGCCCCTACAACCCTCCGAGATCTCTGCGCTCCTCCAATTCCAGCCTCTTGACCATCCCCCGGTTGCCATCGGCCCACCTTCAGCTGCCTGGGGCCCTGTGCTCTGGAATTCCCTCCCTACACCTCTCCACCTCTCTCTCTCTCTCTCCTTTAAGATTCTCCTTAAAATTGACTTCTTTGACCAAGCTTTTGGTTGCCTGTCCCTAATATCTCCTTTTGTGGCTCAGCGTCTGATTGGACTGGGAGTGAGTTTTGGACTGGGAGTGAGTTACAGACTGGAATCTAATCGAGGGGTTCGGGGTGGTTTATATATAGAATAACAGATACCCAGGAGTGAGTTACAGACTGGAATCTAATCGAGGGGTTCGGGGGGGGTTTATATATAGAATAACAGATACCCGGGAGTGAGTTACAGCCTGGAATCTAATCAAGGGGTTCGGGGTGGTTTATATATAGAATAACAGATACCTGGGAGTGAGTTACAGACTGGAATCTAATCAAGGGGTTTGGGGTGGTTTATATATAGAATAACAGATACCCGGGAGTGAGGTACAGACTGAAATCTAATCGAGGGTTTCGGGGTGGTTTATATATAGAATAACAGATACCTGGGAGTGAGTTACAGACTGGAATCTAATCAAGGGGTTTGGGGTGGTTTATATATAGAATAACAGATACCCGGGAGTGAGTTACAGACTGGAATCTAATCGAGGGGTTCGGGGGTGTTTA
The DNA here is from genome assembly GCF_964194155.1 of Cetorhinus maximus. Lineage (NCBI taxonomy): Eukaryota > Metazoa > Chordata > Chondrichthyes > Lamniformes > Cetorhinidae > Cetorhinus > Cetorhinus maximus. The sequence goes on from NW_027596203.1 coordinate 585,813, forward strand.
TATATAGAATAACAGATACCCGGGAGTGAGTTACAGACTGGAATCTAATCGAGGGGTTCGGGGGGGTTTATATATAGAATAACAGATACCCGGGAGTGAGTTACAGACTGGAATCTAATCGAGGGGTTCGGGGGGGTTTATATATAGAATCACAGATACCCGGGAGTGAGTTACAGACTGGAATCTAATCGAGGGGTTCGGGGGGGTTTATATATAGAATAACAGATACCCGGGAGTGAGTTACAGACTGGAATCTAATCGAGGGCTTTGGGGTGGTTTATATATAGAATAACAGATACCCGGGAGTGAGTTACAGGCTGAAATCTAATCGAGGGGTTCGGGGGGTTTATATATAGAATAACAGATACCCGGGAGTGAGTTACAGACTGAAATCTAATCGAGGGGTTCATATATAGACTAACAGTTACCCAGGAGTGAGTTACAGACTGGAATCTAATCGAGGGGTTCAGGGTGATTTATATATAGAATTACAGATACCCGGGAGTGAGTTACAGGCTGGAATCTAATCGAGGGGTTCGGGGCGGTTTCTATATAGAATAACAGATACCCAGGAGTGAGTTACAGACTGGAATCTAATCGTGAGGTTCGGGGGGGTTTATATATAGAATCACAGATACCCGGGAGTGAGTTACAGACTGGAATCTAATCGAGGGGTTCGGGGTGATTTATATATAGAGTAACAGATACCCGGGAGTGAGTTACAGACTGGAATCGAATTGAGGGGTTCAGGATGATTTATATATATAGAATAACAGATACCTGGGTGTGAGTTACAGACTGGAATCTAATCGAGGGGTTCGGGGTGGTTTATATATACAATAACAGATACCCGGGAGTGAGTTACAGACTGGAATCTAATCGAGGGGTTCGGGGTGGTTTATATATAGAATAACAGGTACCCGGGTGTGAGTTACAGACTGGAATCTAATCGAGGGGTTCGGGGGGGTTTATATACAGAATGACAGATACCTGGGAGTGAGTTACAGACTGGAATCTAATCAAGGGGTTCGGGGCAGTTTATATATAGAATAACAGGTACCCGGGTGTGAGTTACAGACTGGAATCTAATCGAGGGGTTCGGGGTGGTTTATATATAGAATAACAGGTACCCGGGTGTGAGTTACAGACCGGAATCTAATCGAGGGATTCGGGGTGGTTTATATATAGAATCACAGATACCCGGGAGTGAGTTACAGACTGGAATCTAATCGAGGGGTTCGGGGTGGTTTATATATAGAATAACAGATACCCGGGTGTGAGTTACAGACCGGAATTATTCTCAGCCTGGTTTGTGCTTCATTCTGTAAGACTGTCTGTTATTTCTTGACAGACTGACGGTGATGATGAATTCGTTTCCCTGCGAGTTTTGTGGAAAGAGATTTCCTGACAACCTACGTCTCCGAATGCATCTCCAGTCACATCCAGGTAAGCAGCTGTTACTGACAGGGGATGGAGATGCGCAGTGTGGAGGGTGAGATGGGGCAGGGGTGAAGCAGGAAAGCACAAAGGCAATTCTTGGTGATTCCTCCTGACAACAGAGTTAATTATCGGCATGTTGGACACATCAATCTGCTTTTCTCTTTCTCTCTGTCTATCTGTCTGTCTGTCTCTCTGTCTGTGTGTGTGGTGTGTGTGTGTCTGTCCCTCTCTTATCCCTCTGTGCGTGTCTTCCTCTCTCTCTCTGTCTGTCTCTCTCTCTGTCTGTCTCTCTCTCTGTCTGACTGTCTCTCTCTCCATCTGTGATTGTGGTGTGTGTCTGTCCCTCACTTACCCCCTCTGTGTGTCTCTCTCTCTCTCTGTCTCTCTCTGACTGTCTCTCTCTCCGTCAGTCTCTCTTTCCATCTGTGATTGTGGTGTGTGTCTGTCCCTCACTTACCCCCTCTGTGTGTCTCTCTCGATCTCTCTCTCTCTCTGTCTGCCTCGCACTCTGTCTGCCTCACTCTCTCTCTGTCGGTCTGTCTCTCTCTCTCTCTGTCGGTCTGTCTCTCTCTCTCTCTGTTGGTCTGTCTCTCTCTCTGTCTGTCTGTCTCTCTTTCTGCCTCTCCCTCTCCCTGTCTGTCTCTCTCTCTCTCTCTGTGTCCTCGCCAATGTTGTTAATCTCATCCCAGCATCACTCATTCTATCTTCTCTGTGGTTACATGAAAGAGCAAAGTGTATAAGCTCAGAACAGTCTGCCTGGGCAGTGAGCCAACAGTGGCCGGTGTGTTGTGCAGTCTGCTGAGCTCACAAAATCACAGCCAGCCATGTGGGGTGGGACACGGGCTAATGGTCGAATGAAAGAGAAGGGACTCTGAACCAGCAGATCATTCAGGTCAGGGAGACCGAGCACGGTCACCGTCACACAGAAAAACAGCCACCATCTCATATAGTCCTTCATCGACCGGCTAACTCGAGGGATGACAGAGACAGAGGCAGACGAGAGCAACTCAAACACACATGTGAGGGGGAGAGTGGGATTAGACTGGGTGGGATATTAAAGGGTGCGGGGAGTGAGGGGGAGTGTGGGATTAGACTGGGTGGGATATTAAAGGGTGCGGGGAGTGAGGGGGAGAGTGGGATTAGACTGGGTGGGATATTAAAGGGTGTGGCGAGTGAGGGGGAGAGTGGGATTAGACTGGGTGGGATATTAAAGGGTGTGGGGAGTGAGGGGGAGAGTGGGATTAGACTGGGTGGGATATTAAAGGGTGCGTGGAGTGAAGGGGAGAGTGGGATTAGACTGGGTGGGATATTAAAGGGTGCGGGGAGTGAGGGGGAGAGTGGGATTAGACTGGGTGGGGTATTAAAGGGTGCGGGGAGTGAGGGGGAGAGTGGGATTAGACTGGGTGGGATATTAAAGGGTGCGGGGAGTGAGGGGGGAGAGTGGGACTAGACTGGGTGGGTTATTAACGTGTGCGGGGAGAGTGGGATTAGACTGGGTGGGATATTAAAGGGTGTGGGGAGTGAGGGGCAGAGTGGGATTGGATTATCTATTTCTCTCCGCTTCCTATTTCTCGTTCCCTCTCTCTGTCTCCATACCCCTCTCTTATTCCCTCCCTCAATCTGTCTCTGTCACACACTGTTTCTCTCTGTCTTTCTTTCTCTCTCTCTCGATCTCTCCCCTTTCTCTCTGTGCCTGTCTCTCTGTCGCTCTGTTGGTATGTCTTGCTCCGCCTGTTTGCTCCCTTTGCAGGCTTGTATGAGATATGAATGAATGTTCGAGCGATAGTTCAGTTGGATCTGTACTGGCTGATGAAGCTCAGAAGACAAGATAAGATCAGTATTATTTAGCATTTCCTGTTTTGCTGACACCTCAAGCAGAATGGGCTCAAAGTGTGAAAGCGAGGTACAAATATGTGTTAATAACAGGGAGGAAGAGGCAGAATGGGAATATCTGACAGATGTCCGAGCAATTCCTGATCCTAGTCAAGGCCTACACCCATCAAACACTCCCAGGACAGGTACAGCACGGGGTTAGATACAGAGTAAAGCTCCCTCAACACTGTCCCCATCAAACACTCCCAGGGCAGGTACAGCACAGGGTTAGATACAGAGTAAAGCTCCCTCTACACTGTCCCCATCAAACACTCCCAGGACAGGTACAGCATGGGGTTAGATACAGAGTAAAGCTCCCTCTACACTGTCCCCATCAAACACTCCCAGGGCAGGTACAGCATGGGGTTAGATACAGAGTAAAGCTCCCTCTACACTGTCCCCATCAAACACGCCCAGGACAGGTACAGCACGGGGTTAGATACAGAGTAAAGCTCCCTCTACACTGTCCCCATCAAACACTCCCAGGACAGGTACAGCACGGGGTTAGATACAGAGTAAAGCTCCCTCTACACTGTCCCCATCATACACTCCCAGGACAGGTACAGCACGGGGTTAGATACAGAGTAAAGCTCCCTCTACGCCGTCCCCACCAAACACTCCCAGGACAGGTACAGCACGCGGTTAGATACAGAGTAAAGCTCCCTCTGCACTGTCCCCATCAAACACTCCCAGGACAGGTACAGCACGGGGTTAGGTACAGAGTAAAGCTCCCTCTACACTGTCCCCATCAAACACTCCCAGGACAGGTACAGCACGGGGTTAGATACAGAGTAAAGATCCCTCTTCACTGTCCCCATCATACACTCCCAGGACAGGTACAGCACGGGGTTAGATACAGAGTAAAGCTCCCTCTACACTGTCCCCATCAAACACTCCCAGGACAGGTACAGCACGGGGTTAGATACAGAGTAAAGCTCCCTCTACACTGTCCCCATCAAACACTCCCAGGGCAGGTACAGCACAGGGTTAGATACAGAGTAAAGCTCCCTCTACACTGTCCCCATCAAACACTCCCAGGGCAGGTACAGCATGGGGTTAGATACAGCGTGAAGCTCCCTCTACACTGTCCCCATCAAACACTCCCAGGACAGGTACAGCACGGGGGTTAGATACAGAGTGAAGCTCCCTCTACACTGTCCCCATCAAACACTCCCAGGACAGGTACAGCACGGGGGTTAGATACCGAGTAAAGCTCCCTCTACTCTGTCCCCATCAAACACTCCCCACTCCTTGGATATGAATACAGGATCTGGTTGGTGGTGTGTTTCAGTGACATGAGTGGGTAGGGCACCATGTGTGGAGCAGTGTGGATGGTTTAGGACTGGGATGAGGAGAAATTTATTCTCAAAGGGTCATTAGTCTATGGAATTCTCTTTCCCAGAGATCAGTGGAGGGCGGTTTATTGAAGATATTCAAGTCAGTGAGTCAGAATTTTAAGCGACCAGGGAGTCAAGGGCTCTGGTTGGCAGGAATACGGAGTAAAGCTCCACTTTCAGCCATTACCTTACAGAATAGGGGAGCAGGCTCAGAGGGCCATGTTTGGCTGGGAGCAGTTTTTAATCATCAGTGTTTTCTCCCATGCAGGCTGCAGTGTTGTCATGTGTAATCCCTGTGGGGTGAGGATAAACACTGAGGAAGAAGCAATGATTCACCGTCAGGCTCATTCTGGTAGGTTGGTTGGCGGGTGGGGTTTGGAGGGGTGCGGGGGTTGGGTGGAGATTGGTAGGTTGGTTAGCGGGTGGGGTTTGGGGGGGTGCGGAGGTTGGGTGGAGATTGGTAGGTTGGTTGGCGGGTGTGGGGGTTGACTGGAGATTGGTAGGTTGGATGGCGGGTGGGGTTGGGGGGTGCGGGGGGTTGGGTGGAGATTGGTAGGTTGGTTGGCGGGTGGGGTTTGGGGGTTGGGTGGAGATTGGTAGGTTGGTTGGCAATTTGGGTTTGGGGGGGTGCGGGGGTTGGGTGGAGATTGGCGGGGCATTTCCCACGTGGAGGTTAATGCGTCGTAGCAGGAAAGAAAAATGGAAGGTTGGCCTTGGGAGTGAGAGCTTTACTCTGTATCTTACCCCGTGCTGTACCTGCCCAGTGAGTGTTTGATGGGGACAGTGTAGAGGGGGATTTACCCTGTATCTAACCCCGTGCTGTACCTGTCCTGGGAGTGTTTGATGGGGACAGTGTAGAGGGGGCTTTACCCTGTATCTAACCCCGTGCTGCACCTGTCCTGGGAGTGTTTGATGGGGACAGTGTAGCGGGAGCTTTACTCTGTGTCTAACCCCGTGTTGTTCCTGTCCTATGAGTGTTTGATGGGGTCAGTGTAGATGGGGCTTTACTCTGATCTAACCCCATGCTGTCCCTGTCCTGGGACTATTGGTGGGGACAGTGTACAGGGAGCTTTGCTCTGTACCTAACCCCGTGCTGTTCTTGTCCTGTTAGGGTTTGATGGGGACAGTGTAGAGGGAGCTTTACTCTGTATCTAACCCCGTGTTGTACCTTTCCTGGGAGTGTTTGATGGGGGTGGTGTATAGGGAGCTTTACTCTGTATTTAACCCCATGATGTACCTGTCCTGGGCGTATTTGATGGGGACGGTGTAGAGGGAGCTTTGCTCTGTATCTAACACGGTGCTGCACTTGTCCTGGGAGTGTTTGATGGCGACAGTGTAGAGGGAGCTTTACTCTATATCTAACCCCGTGCTGTACCTGTCCATGGAGTGTTTGATGGGGACTGTGTCGAGGGAGCTATAACTTTATCTAACCCCATGCTGTCCCTGTCCTGGGACTATTGGTGGGAACTGTGTAGACGGAGCTTTGCTCTGTATCTAACCCCGTGCTGTTCTTGTCCTGCTAGTGTTTGATGGGGACAGTGTAGAGGGAGCTTTACTCTGTATCTAACCCCGTGCTGTACCTGTCCTGGGAGTGTTTGATGGGGACAGTGTAGAGGGAGTTTTATTCTGTATGTTACCCCGTGCCGTGCCTGTCCTGCGAGTGTTTGATGGCGACAGTGTACAGGGAGCATTACTCTGTGTCTAACGCTGTGCTGTACCTGACCTGGGAGTATTTGATGGGGACAGTGTAGAGGGAGATTTACTCTGTATCTAACCCTGTGCTGTACCTGCCCTGAAAGTGTTTGAAGGGGACTGTGTAGAGTGAGGTATAATTTTATCTGACCCCGTGCTCTACTTGTCCTGGGAGTGTTTGATGGGGACAGTGTAGATGGGGCTTTATTCTGTATCTAACCCTGTGGTGTACCTGTCCTGGGAGTGTTTGATGGGGATAGTATACAGGGAGCTTTACTCTGTATCTAACCCCGTGCTGTACCTGTCCTGGGATTGTTTGATGGGGACGGTGTAGAGGGAGCTTTGCTCTGCATTTAACCCCGTGCTGTACCTGTCCTGGGAGTGTTTGATGGGGACGGTGTAGACGGAGATTTACTCTGTATCTAACCCCGTGCTGTACCTGTCCTGGGAGTGTTTGATGGGGACAGTGTAGAGGGAGCTTTGCTCTGCATTTAACCCCGTGCTGTCCCTGTCCTGGGAGTGTTTGATGGGGATGATGTAGAGGGAGCTTTACTCTGTATCTAACCACATGCTATAACTACCCTGGGAGTGTTTAATGGTGCTAGTGTAGAGGGAGCTTTACTCTGTATCTAACCACATGCTATAACTATCCTGGGAGTGTTTAATGGTGCTAGTGTAGAGGGAGCTTTACTCTGTATCTAACCACATGCTATAACTATCCTGGGAGTGTTTAATGGTGCTAGTGTAGAGGGAGCTTTACTCTGTATCTAACCCCGTGCTGTACCTGTCCTGGGAGTGTTTGATGGGGACAGTGTAGAGGGAGCTTTACTCAGTATCTAACCCCGTGCTGTACCTGTCCTGGGAGAGTTTGAAGGGGACAGTGTAGTGGTTGCTTTACTCTGTATCGAACCCCGTGCTATACCTGTCCTGGGAGTGTTTCATGGGGACTGTGTAGAGGGCGTTCAATTTGATCTAACCAGGTGCTGTACCTGTCTTTGGCATGTTTAATGGGGATGATGTAGAGGGAGCCTTACTGTGTATCTAACCCCGTGCTGGGAGTGTTTGATGGGGACGGTGTAGACGGAGATTTACTCTGTATCTAACCCCGTGCTGTACCTGTCCTGGGAGTGTTTGATGGGGACAGTGTAGAGGGAGCTTTACTCTGTATCTAACCCCGTGCTGTACCTGTCCTGTGAGTGTTTGATCGGGACAGTGTAGAGGGAGCTTATCTCTGTATCTAACCCTGTGCTGTACCTGTCCTGGGAGTGTTTGATGGGGACAGTGTAGAGGGAGCTTTACTCTGTATCTAACCCCGTGTTGTACCTGTCCTGGGAGTGTTTGATGGGGACTGTGTAGAGGGAGCTTTACTCTGTATCTAACCCCGTGCTGTACCTGTCCTGGGAGTGTTTGATGGGGACAGTGTAGAGGGAGCTTTACTCTGTATCTAACCCCGTGCTGCACCTGTCCTGGGAGTGTTTGATGGGGACAGTGTAGAGGGAGCTTTACTCTGTATCTAACCCCATGTTGTACCTTTCCTGGGAGTGTTTGATGGGGGCGGTGTAGAGGCTGCGTTACTCTATGTCTAACCCCGTGCTGCACCTGTCCTGGGAGTGTTTGATGGGGACAGTGCAGAGGGAGCTTTACTCTGTATCTAACCCCATGGTGTACTTGTCCTGGGAGTGTTTGATGGGGACGGTGTAGAGGGAGCTTTACTCTGTGTCTAACCCTGTGCTGTACCTCCCCTGCAAGTGTTTGATGGGGACAGTGTAGAGCGAGATTTACTCTGTATCTAACGCTGTGCTGTACCTGTCCTGGGAGTGTTTGATGGGGACAGTGTAGAGCGAGATTTACTCTGTATCTAACGCTGTGCTGTACCTGTCCTGGGAGTGTTTGATGGGGACAGTGTAGAGGGAGCTTTACTCTGTATCTAACCCCGTGCTGTACCTGTCCTGGGAGTGTTTGATGGGGACAGTGTAGAGGGAGCTTTACTCTGTATCTAACCCCGTGCTGTACCTGTCCTGGGAGTGTTTGATGGGGACAGTGTAGAGGGAGCTTTACTCTGTATCTAACCCCATGCTGTACCTGCCCTGGGAGTGTTTGATGGGGACGGTGTCGAGGGAGCTGTTGTTTTCTCAATCCTGGCGAGTGTCTCACTCCCCCCTGTTCCCTGTCTCTCTGCAGGAGATGTCCCAATGCCGGTTTACCTGTTGTGCGGGAAGGGCTACGAGTCTCGGTTTGCCCTGAGGGAGCACATGGCCTATCAGGGAGGGAGTTGGAGTTACAGCTGCTGGGAATGCCAGCGAATGTTCCCCAGCGTCACGGCCCTCAAACGCCATCTGAAGTCACACGCAGGTAAGGACGTCCGCCACAGGCTGCTTCACTGCACTGGCCCCGGGCTGTGCCTTTAAATGCCCACAAACAGCTCTTGGGGGCCTTTCGCTGCCTGACGGGTTTTTACTGTCGGGGGAAGGGGGAGCTGAGTGTCCCAAACCCTCCACCAATGTCTCTGCACTGTTACCCCCTCCCCGCCACCGAACAGTGAAGGTTCACGGGGTCCTTTCCTCGAGTTAGGGTATCGAACGGAATCGACAGGGTCAGTGGAGCGAGAGTTTTTCCTGCTGGTCCTGTCATTGCCCGGGGGGTCGGTTTTGCGGGCTGCCAAGAACGAGCGGACCGATACAGATCAAACCTGATCTAATTGAATGGGAGGACCAGCTCGAGGAGGGGCTGAATGGACCTCCTCCTGTTCCTGTGTAACAGGCTCGAGAGGGGCTAAATGGGCCTCCTCCTGTTCCTGTGTAACAGGCTCGAGGGGCTGAATGGCCTCCTCCTGTTCCTGTGTAACAGGCTCGAGAGGGGCTAAATGGGCCTCCTCCTGTTCCTGTGTAACAGGCTCAAGGGGCTGAATGGGCCTCCTCCTGTTCCTGTGTAACAGGCTCGAGGGGGCTGAATGGGCCTCCTCCTGTTCCTGTGTAACAGGCTCGAGGGGCTGAATGGGCCCCCTCCTGTTCCTGTGTCACAGGCTCGAGGGGGCTGAATGGGCCTCCTCCTGTTCCTGTGTAACAGGCTCAAGGGGCTGAATGGGCCTCCTCCTGTTCCTGTGTAACAGGCTCGAGGGGGCTGAATGGGCCTCCTCCTGTTCCTGTGTAACAGGCTCGAGGGGGCTGAATGGGCCTCCTCCTGTTCCTGTGTAACAGGCTCGAGGGGGCTGAATGGGCCTCCTCCTGTTCCTGGTTAACAGGCTCGAGGGGGCTGAATGGGTCTCCTCCTGTTCCTGTGTAACAGGCTCGAGGGGGCTGAATGGGTCTCCTCCTGTTCCTGTGTTCCTTTCACTTGCGGTGATTAAGCAGGAAAACTGAGAGGGAGAGACAGAGTGAGGCTGTCTGAATCAGAGAGATTGAGACGTCTAGAGTCAGACCACAGAAGGACACACACAGACAGACGGAGTGAGACAGACAAATGGACAGGAGGGCAGATGGAGTGAAGGAGACAGACGGAGACAGACAGATGGACGGGCAGGCAGATGAAGTGAGGCAGACAGACCTAATCAGACAGACAGATTGAGACGAATCACAGAATGTTATGGTGATGGAGGCCATTCGGCCCATCATGTCTGCACTGACTCTCCAAATGAGCATTATGACCTAGTGCCATTGCCCTGCCTTTTCCCCTGTCCCCCTGCACATTGTTTCTATTCAAACAATCATCCACTGCCCTCTCGAATGCCTCGATTGAACCTGCCTCCACCACACTTCCAGGCCGTGCATTCCAGACCCCAACCACTCACCGTGTGAAAAAGTTTCTCACCTCGCGTTTGCTTCTTTTGCAAATCACTTTAAATCTGTGCCCCTCTCGTTCTCGATCCTTTTACGAGTGGAAACAGTTTCTCCCTATCTACTCTGTCCAGCCCCCCTCATGATTTTGAACATCTCTATCAAATCTCCTCTCAGCCTCCTTCTCTCCAAGGAGAACAGTCCCAAACTCTCCAATCTATCCTCAGAGCTGAAGTTTCTCATCCCTGGAACCATTCTTGTAAACCTCTTCTGCTCTCCCTCCGACGTGTTCACATCCTTCCTATAATGTGGTGCCCAGAACTGTGCACAATACTCCAGCTGAGGTCTAATGAGTGTCTTATATAAATTCAGCATAACCTCCTGCTCTTGTACTCTATGCCCCTATTAATAAAGCCCAGGATACTATATACTTTATTAACTGCTCTCTCCACCTGTCCTGACACCTTCAATGATCTAAGCACATATACCCCCAGGTCTTTCTGCTCCTGTACCCCCTTCAGAATCGGACCCTCTATTTTATATTGCCTGCGACTGTCAGATGTTTGTTGATCTAACACGTTTCTCTCTCCCCCTCCCCGTGTGTCTTCAGGGAGACCCCTGCACCAGTGCCAGTTTTGCCGGCACCGCTTTCAGGATGAAAACACTCTGAAGAGCCACAAACAGACCCACCAGGGCGAGAAGCCCTATCAGTGTAACGACTGCAAGAAGCAATTTAGCCTCAAGCACCAGCTGGAGACTCACTACAGGGTTCACACAGGTAACGGGCAGGGGGCTCCGGGTGGTGGGAATCCGGAGTAAACCCCCCCCCCCACCCCACCCCCAACCGCCCCCCGCGACGTCACCAAGCGTCGGCTGCGGTTTAAGGCCTGAGGAAGTCACAGTGGCAAACCTCCGGTGGCTGTCAAGTGGAGGGAGTAGTGGGCGTTGGAGGGGGGTATGGGAGACGATGGAAGGTTTGGTTCACTGGAGTTAGCACCCTCGCTCTCCCCTCTCTCAGGGCTCTGAGTCGGAAGATTTCCGGGTCCGAGCCCCACTCCAGAGACTTGAACCCCGTGATCCAGGCCGGTAGTCTCCAATACCAGTCCTGAGGGAGTGCTGCACTGTCGGAGGGTCAGTACTGAGGGAGTGCTGCACTGTCGGAGGGTCAGTACTGAGGGAGCGCCGCACTGTCGGAGGGTCAGTACTGAGGGAGCGCCGCACTGTCGGAGGGTCAGTACTGAGGGAGTGCTGCACTGTCGGAGGTTCAGTACTGAGGGAGTGCTGCACTGTCGGAGGGTCAGTACTGAGGGAGTGCCGCACTGTCGGAGGGTCAGTACTGAGGGAGCGCCGCACTGTCGGAGGGTCAGTACTGAGGGAGTGCTGCACTGTCGGAGGGTCAGTACTGAGGGAGTGCCGCACTGTCGGAGGGTCAGTACTGAGGGAGCGCCGCACTGTCGGAGGGCCAGTACTGAGGGAGTGCTGCACTGTCGGAGGTTCAGTGCTGAGGGAGTGCTGCACTGTCGGAGGGTCAGTACTGAGGGAGTGCTGCACTGTCAGAGGGTCAGTACTGAGGGAGTGCTGCACTGTCGGAGGGTCAGTACTGAGGGAGTGCCGCACTGTCGGAGGGTCAGTACTGAGGGAGTGCTGCACTGTCGGAGGGTCAGTACTGAGGGAGTGCAGCACTGTCGGAGGGTCAGTACTGAGGGAGTGCAGCACTGTCGGAGGGTCAGTACTGAGGGAGTGCCGCACTGTCGGAGGGTCAGTACTGAGGGAGTGCAGCACTGTCGGAGGGTCAGTACTGAGGGAGTGCAGCACTGTCGGAGGGTCAGTACTGAGGGAGTGCCGCACTGTCGGAGGGTCAGTGCTGAGGGAGCGCTGCACTGTCAGAGGATCAGTACTGAGGGAGTGCTGCACTGTCAGAGGGTCAGTACTGAGGGAGCGCTGCACTGTCGGAGGGTCAGTACTGAGGGAGTGCTGCACTGTCAGAGGATCAGTACTGAGGGAGTGCTGCACTGTCGGAGGGTCAGTACTGAGGGAGCGCTGCACTGTCAGAGGGTCAGTACTGAGGGAGCGCTGCACTGTCTTTCAGATGAGACATTAAACCGAGGTCCCGTCTGCCCCCTTGGGCGGGTGTGAAAGATCCCACGGCCACTATTTGGAAGAAGAGCAGGGGGGAGTTCTCCCCGGTGTCCCTGGGGCCAATATTTATCCCTCTACCGGCATCACTAAAAAAACAGATGATCCGGGTCATTATCACATCGCTGTTTGTGGGATCTTGCTATGCGCCAATTGGCTGCCGCGCTTCCTACATTACGACAGGCAGCTCACTTCCACAATAATGTCCTTCATCGGCTGTGAAAGGCTCTGGGACGTCCTGAGGAGGTGTCAGGCGCTAGAGAAATGGGCGTTGTTTGCGGGCGCAGACTGAAGCCACTTGAATTCGGGTTGCTCGATGACACCCGCTGGGCTGATTTTCGGTAAGACGTGTAAAAGGACGACTGAGTGACCAAAGGGCAAGAGCGGCCGAAGGCTGACCAGGCCCCAGGGCCTGAGGAGTTGCGCCGTCGGGCCTGGGAGGAAATGGCTGCAGGGGACAGCGCATGCGCTGGGGGCTGTAATCGCCCAGGGTTCTCTCGATCGTGGAAAGGTCCCAGTGGGTTTTAGAACTGCAAAGGTGGCACCTGTTATTCAAGAAAGGAGGGAGACGGAAAGCAGGGAGCTACCGGTCAGGGAGCCTAACACCTGTCCTCGGGAAAACACGGGGATTGGTTTTAAGGAGGGAGCAGCGGGACGTTTAGAAAAACGCTAATACAATCAGACAGAGTGAACGTGGGTTTGTGAAAGGGATATCGTGTGGGAGAAATGTATGAGAATTCGTCGAGGATGTAATAAGCTGGGTGGATAAAGGGGAACCTGTAGATGTGGTGTAGTTGGATTTCCAAAAGGCGTTCGATAAGGTGCCGCATAAAGAGGGATACTGCACAGGATAAAATTTGATGACGTTGGTGGTGGGGGTCGGTGGGGGGTGATATGTTAGATAGAGGACTGGCTAACAAAAAGAGAAACGAGATCCAGGGTAAACGGGTCATTTTCAGGTCGGCAAACTGTAACGAGGGGTCAACTATTTACGATCGACAGGAGTGACTGTATCTGACCCTGTCAATCGACATGAGTGACTGTATCTGACCCTGTCAATCGACATGAGTGACTTGGGTGAAGGGGCCGACTGTACTGTAGCCAAACTTGCGGGTGGCACCAGGTTGGGCAGGAAAGGAAGTTGTGAGGAGGATACAAAGTAGATTGTGAGTGGGCATAAAATTGTCCACTCCGGCCAGTAAGAACAGGAAAAGCAGTGTGTTACTTAAACAAATGCGGGTGCGGGAGGGATCTGGGTGTCCCCTTGTACATGAATCGTAGCAAGTCAGCGCTCAGGAACAGCGAGTGATGGGGGAGGCAAGTTGGTCTTTATTGCAAAGGAGTACAAAAGCAGGACAGTCTCGCTCCAACTGTACAGGGCGTTTGGTGAGGCCACACCTGGAGCACCGTGGACAGCTCTGGCCTCCTTAACTTAAGGAGGGAGCCGTCCGGAGAAGGTTCACCCGACAGGTTCCTGGGATGAAAGGGGGGGGGGGCTTGGTCTGACGAGGAAAGGTTGGGCCCTGCGTCCGTTGGAGTTGAGAAGAATGAGAGGTGACCTTATTGAAACGTGAAAGATTCTGAGGGGGGATTCGACAGGGTGGGTGCGGAGAGGATGTTTTCCCCATCTAGAACGAGGAGGGGGGCACAGATTTAAACGGGAGACTCCTTATGTTCAGGCGGAGATGAGGAGGGATCCCTTCTTTGAAGGTTGTGAGTCTGTGGAGCTCATTGGATAGATGACAGGCACTAGACAGAGGTTTGATCGACCAGGGAGCCAAGTGTTATTGGGGAAAGTGGGGTTAAAGCCACAATCAGATCAGCCATGATCTTATTGAATGACAGAGCAGGCTCGAGGGGCCGAATGGCCCTACTCATGCTCATGATTCGTGTTATTCTTCTGAACTGGCCTATTCCCCATGCACTGCACCCATCGCAATTACCTCCCGACTCGTGTAGCAGTACCACCACCTGGTGGCGGCAGTTAGTACTCCATCTGTATTAACGGCATGGTGGACAGTGTTAAGAGGGAACTTTACTCTGTATCTCACCCCGTGCTGTACCTGTCCTGGGAGTGTTTGATGGGGACAGTGTTAGAGGGAGCTTTACTCTGTATCTAACCCCGTGCTGTACCTGTCCTGGGAGTGTTTGATGGGGACGGTGTAGAGGGAGCTTTACTCTGTATCTAACCTCGTGCTGTACCTGTCCTGGGAGTGTTTGATGGGGACGGTGTAGAGGGAGCTTTACTCTGTATCTAACCCTGTGCTGTACCTGCCCTGGGAGCGTTTGATGGGGACAGTGTAGAGGGAGCTTTACTCTGTATCTAACCCCGTGCTGCACCTGTCCTGGGAGTGTTTGATGGGGACAGTGTAGAGGGAGATTTACTCTGTATCTAACCCCTTTGCTGTCCCTGTCCTGGGAGTGTTTGATGGGGACAGTGTAGAGGGAGCTTTACTCTGTATCTAACCCCGTTCTGTACCTGTCCTGGGAGTGTTTGATGGGGACGGTGTAGAGGGAGCTTTACTCTGTATCTAACCCCGTGCTGTACCTGTCCTGGGAGTGTTTGATGGGGACAGTGTAGAGGGAGCTTTACTCTGTATCTAACCCCGTGCTGTACCTGTCCTGGGAGTGTTTGATGGGGACAGTGTAGAGGGAGCTTTACTCTGTATCTGACCCTGTGCTGTACCTGTCCTCTGGAGGGGGACAGTATGTGTGATGGTATCTGATTGATTTTCCTTTCCTCGCCAGGGGAGAAGCCCTTCGAATGTAAACTCTGCCGCCAGCGATCCCGTGACTATTCGGCCATGATCAAGCACCTCCGAACTCACAGCGGTGCCTTGCCCTATCAGTGCACCGTCTGCCGGGAGTTCTGTTCCAGCCTGTCTGCCATGCAGAAGCACATCAAATCGCACAAGCCGGAGGACATCCCCTCGGACTGGAGCTTGGAGGAGACCTACCTCTACCTTTGCTACGCGTAAGCCCCAGGATGGTTGGCCTGGTTACCCGCGAGGGGGAAGCTGCATTAAACACAGGACGGGGACCACCCAGCGAGTGGCTCAACGTCCCAAGCCCCTTAACTGCACCTGCCTGGTGTTAGTGGGGAAACTGGGTTGGGGTTGGGGTCGGGGGGGCAGGTGGTAAGGCTGGGTTTAGCGGGGAGGTGGGTGGGTGGGTCGGGGTTTAATCAGATCGAATCGGTCTCAGTTGTGCTCTGGGGGTTGGGATGGGAGTGTCGCTCGGGGAAGGGGGAGGGAGGTGAGACACGATGGTCAGCGTCTACCTCCCCGTCCTCCCTCAACCTATAACATCCCCCCACTGCCCCCCAGTTCTTAAAAAGCACCTGAACATCAGGGTGGGGATGGGGGGTGCAGGGGCAGGGAGATGAGGAGGGAATGGGCGGGTTGAAGTCAGCTGATCCTCGCTGTTGGAAATTGAGGAATGGGGTCCCTCAGGATGGTTTCCCTTAGGAGGGGTGGGGGGGAACTCAGTGCCCTGGGCAGGGGGGTGGGGGGGAAGAGAGAAGGGAGGGGGTATAAGGAGAGAAATGGGTGATGCAGCCACAACGAGGAAATGAGGGGAAGGTCTTGCTGAAAAAGAGAGACAAGCATGTCGAAGCTTTTCCACTTGCACTCATCAGGACAGGTGCTCCAACAACAATACCACATCTCAAAGAGTGACAGCGACTTGTGCTGCAGGAGGAGAGGCTGCCGATCGACTGGCAAGTGGACCCCTGGTCGAGGCGTTGCCGTGGAGACCGCACCAGTCGGCCATTGTCCCCCACCCCCCTCAACGCCTTTCCTTGAATTCAGAAAGGGCGCGTGGTCTGGACACGTCCCTTTGGCGCGCAGGAGCAGGTCCCCCTTTTTTAATTCTTTCACGGGACTTTGCAGGGCCGGGCCCAGCTATCTGCTGCCCGTCCCCTGAACGGCCCCTCGGACTGAGTGGTCCCGCTCGGCCGTTTCGGAGGGGCAGTTACGGGGTCAGCCGCATCGGCGTGCGGGTCTGGAGTCACCACGTGTCGGTACAGACCGGGTAAGGAGGGCAGATTCCCCTTCCCTGCGGGGCGTTAGGGGTGGGGAAACTTCTGAAATCTACGATTTGGGACATAATTAACAGCCAGACAGTCGGATGCGGGTTCATTAAGGAGAGCCAGCATGAATTTATGCGGGGAAAATTGCATTTAACTGACTTGCCGGAGCCTTTCAGAGAGGGTCGATGAGGGTAATGCTGTTGATGTGGTGTACATGGACTTCCAAAAGGCTTTTGACACAGTGCCACACAACAGACTTGTGAACAAGGTGACCGCTCGCAGAATAAAAGGGACAGGAGCAACAAGGCTGAGTGACAGGAAATGGCGAGTAGCGGTCAGTGGATATTTTTCGGGCTGGAGGGAGGTTTGTAGCGGAGTTCCCCAGGGGTCGGTATTGGGACCCTTGCTTTTCCTGATCTATATTAATGATCTGGACCTTGGTGTGCAGGGGACAATTTCAGAATTTGCGGATGATACGACACTTGGGAGCGTTGTGAGCTGTGAGGAGGAGAGTGTGGAACTTCCAAAGGACGTAGACAAGTTGGTGGAGTGGGTGGATAGGTGACAGGAAGGTCGATGCGGAGAACTGTGAAGTGATAAAATAAAGGGGACTACTTTCTGAGGGGTGCAGGAGCAGAGGGAGCTGGGTGTTTAAGTGCATAAGTCACTGAAGGTGGCAGGACAGGTGGAGAGAGCAGTTAATAAAGCAAATAATATCCTGAGCTTTATTAACAGGGGCATAGAGTACAAGAGCAGTTGAGGTTATGTTGAGCCTCAGTTAGGCCTCAGCTGGAGTATTGTGCACAGCTCTGGGCACCGCATTATAGGAAAGGATGTGAAGGCACTGGAGAGAGAGCGCAGAAGAGGTTTACGAGAATGGTTCCAGGGACGAGGGACTTCAGTTCCGTGGACGGATTGGAGAAGCTGGGACTGTCCTCCTTGGAGAAGAGAAGGTCGAGAGGAGGGAGAAGGGGGGGGGAGAATGGCACTGGGTGGAATGCTCATTCGGAGGGCTAGTGCAGACACGATGGGCCGAATGGACTCCCCCTGTACTGTGACAGTTCTGCGATGGTGCTACTGAGCCGGATGGGGTTTTACGACAATTGACGATGGTTTGGATTCATTGTCACCACGACTGAGACTTTCAATTCTAGGCTTTTAGCGATTGAGTTTAAACTCCACCCCAGTTGCTATGTTGGGATTTGAACCCAGAAGCATTCGCCTGGACCTCCGGGTTACTAGTCCAGTGACATTACCACTACACCACACGGGCAAGATTATCGGTTGGGCTCACTTCGGCTTGCTAGATAATCGTTTCCCCCCACCCTTGTTCTCCATGGCAACGCCTCGACCAATCAGAATTGACTCGCCAACCAATCAGCACCCTTTTCTCACGCAGTATAAATTGTCGCTCCCTTGGAAGTTTGGTCGTCTTGTGTCTGTCCTGATGAGTGCAAGACGATGAGCTTTGACAGCGTGTCTCTTTGCTTCGAGTACCGTACCGCCAAGCGACGATGGGGGCAAGGGTCTTCGGTTAGATCTCCGGAAGAACGAGCTGACCCTCTTGCCCACCGCCACCCCCCAACACCCCTCCTCACCCCCCCAACACCCCTCCTCACCCGCCACAGCTCCCCGAGGATCTCCACACCTCCCCGCATCATCACTGGGAAATCCTGGGACCAGATTAACCTAACCTGGGGTTGGTGGGGGGTGGAAACCCAGTTCTTCCTGCACAAACTGTGGGGCTTGTGACCCCCCACCCCCACCCCCACCACCCCCCAACAACTTCCCATTTCCTCCTCATGCCCTCCAACCAACTACAGACTTTCAAACAGGCACGTGGTAGGACAGGACTAATCCTGCGCTAATAGCTACACTAACAACCAATTTAAGGCAATCAGTTTTGCTCAGAACATGGCTCATTTATACCTGCTAGAAGTGACCTACGTTCATACTCAGGGACCCATTCTCTGCAAACCAAGGGAATATGTTCGAGCCTCTTTGTGCCTTTTTTTTGAATTACCCGGAGCTGGGGGAGCCTGTGGTTCCCTGTGGCTTTCTCCAGGGCCAATCAGAGAGGACTTGCCAGCCAATCCGCACCCTTTCCTCCTGTGGTGTAAATTGTTGCCATAGTTTGAAATTTGGCATTCTTGCATTTGTCCCGATGAGTCCAGGGCAGGAAGCTTCACCGACCTGTCTCTCTTTTCAGCCTCAGACTCTCCGATCCTCAAACGTGTCCCTCTCTATCCAGCCATAGGGAACGGTCTGGAGGTCATTCATCCCCTCCATCGGGGAGGGGGGTAAACCCCATTTATATACCACCCCCCTCAGCTCCGCAGGCCCTGAAACCCACCCCCCTAACTCCTGTCAATCTCAGTCTGCAAAACTCCAATCTTGTCGCCCCAGGATGCTGTACTGACCGTCTTCTCCCACCTCTTTTACCCCAGCTCGCTGTCTCTCTCAAACACTCATTCCCCTCGTCCTCCGCACCCTTAATGAGGGTGCTCCATCTTCACCTCCCCACTCCCCGCCACCAATGATCACTCCTCCCCCTGCAACGCACCTCGGTCCTGATGGTCCTAAAGGTTACGGGTCCGATGACCCACGTCAGAGACACCAGCCCCACAATCCAGGCCAACGACTCCCCGTCTGATATCTTCAGCATGAAATTGGTTGAATGGCATTTGCTGCATAACCTTCAGACCAATCTTTTCTTTAGCCGCTGTAATTATTCGAAACATTACACTAGTTTCTGATACACAATTGAGACGAGTGCAAGTACGCTAGATCTCCTCCTGAGCGCCGCACTGTCGGAGGGTCAGTACTGAGGGAGTGCTGCACTGTCGGAGGGTCAGTACTGAGGGAGCGCCGCACTGTCGAAGGGTCAGTACTGAGGTAGCGCCGCACTGTCGGAGGGTCAGTACTGAGGGAGTGCCGCACTGTCGGAGGGTCAGTACTGAGGTAGCGCCGCACTGTCGGAGGGTCAGTACTGAGGGAGTGCCGCACTGTCGGAGGGTCAGTACTGAGGGAGTGCCGCACTGTCGGAGGGTCAGTACTGAGGGAGCGCCGCACTGTCGGAGGGTCAGTACTGAGTGAGCGCCGCACTGTCGGAGGGTCAGTACTGAGGGAGTGCTGCACTGTCGGAGGGTCAGTACTGAGGGAGTGCTGCACTGTCGGAGGGTCAGTGCTGAGGGAGTGCCGCACTGTCAGAGGGTCGGGTCTGTGGGAGTGCCACACTGTCAAGAGGGTCAGTGCTGAGGGAGTGCTCACTGTCGGAGGGTCAGTACTGAGGGAGTGCCGAACTGTCGGAGGGTCAGTACTGAGGGAGCGCTGCACTGTCGGTGGGTAGGGAGGATGGGGGAAGGGTAGGGAGGATGGGGGAAGGGTAGGGAGGATGGAGGGGAGGGTAGGGAGGATGGAGGGAGGGTAGGGAGGATGGGGGAGGGTAGGGAGGATGGGGGAGGGTAGGGAGGATGGAGGGAGGGTAGGGAGGATGGGGGAAGGGTAGGGAGGATGGGGGAAGGGTAGGGAGGATGGGGGAAGGGTAGGGAGGATGGGGAGGGTAGGGAGCATTGGGGAAAGGGTAGGGAGGATTGGGGGAAGGGTAGGGAGGATGAGGGGAGGGTAGGGAGGATGGAGGGAGGGTAGGGTGGATGGAGGGAGGGTAGGGAGGATGGAGGGAGGGTAGGGAGGATGGAGGGAGGGTAGGGAGGATGGAGGGAGCGTAGGGAGGATGGATGGAGGGAGGGTAGGGACGATGGAGGGAGGGTAGGGAGGATGGGGGGGGGAGGGTAGGGAGGATGGAGGGAGGGTGGAGGAGATGTGAAGAATGTATTCAAACAGGGTACAGAGAGTGGGTAACTGGCTATAAATAAGTTCGGACGGAATGAAAGTGGGACGAAGTGACCAGGAGGAGAAGAGAGTCTGACATTTTCAGCGCAAAATTGGTGCAATGCGCCAGGATTGGGCCTTTACCTGATCGTCTTCAGACCAATCCTACCTTACGTCACTGTCGCGAGCTGAAAGATTACACGAGTTGCCGATGCACGTTTGTGGCGGCTGTGAGTAAGCTCGCTCCCCCTTCGTGACTGTGTCGACGAGAAGCAGGGAGCGACTCTGCTTCCCATCGCCCAGCTCTCGTCACCGCGCGCGTGTTCAGAACTGCAAACGTTAGCCAGCTGCTCTGTCTCAGTACCGGTCTGGTGGGCAGCTCGAATGAGATGCTGGTATCTGCAGAGATTTCCAGGACTGAAGCACCCAGTCCTTATGTAGCAACATTCAGATTTTTGCTGCTTCTGTATGAAATTCAAGTGACACTGAAATTAATAAAAAAATACATATATTTTCCATACAATCTGAGCCGTCTCTCTTCATTGACACAGATTCACACATCACAACATCAACAGTCTGTGCAGAGGGAGCTTTACTCTGTATCTAACCCCGTGCTGTACCTGTCCTGGGAGTGTTTGATGGGGACAGTGTAGAGGGAGCTTTACTCTGTATCTAACCCCGTGCTGTACCTGTCCTGGGAGTGTTTGATGGGGACGGTGTAGAGGGAGCTTTACTCTGTATCTAACCCCGTGCTGTACCTGTCCTGGGAGTGTTTGATGGGGACGGTGTAGAGGGAGCTTTACTCTGTATCTAACCCCGTGCTGTACCTGTCCTGGGAGTGTTTGATGGGGACAGTGTAGAGGGAGCTTTACTCTGTATCTAACCCCGTGCTGTACCTGTCCTGGGAGTGTTTGATGGGGACAGTGTAGAGGGAGCTTTACTCTGTATCTAACCCCGTGCTGTACCTGTCCTGGGAGTGTTTGATGGGGACGGTGTAGAGGGAGCTTTACTCTGTATCTAACCCCGTGCTGTACCTGTCCTGGGAGTGTTTGATGGGGACAGTGTAGAGGGAGCTTTACTCTGTATCTAACCCTGTGCTGTACCTGCCCTGGGAGTGTTTGATGGGGACGGTGCAGAGGGAGCTTTACTCTGTATCCAACCCCGTGCTGTACCTGTCCTGGGAGTGATTGATGGGGACGGTGTAGAGGGAGCTTTAGTCTGTATCTAACTCCGTGCAGTACCTGTCCTGGGAGTGTTTGATGGGGACAGTGTAGAGGGAGCTTTACTCTGTATCTAACCCCGTGCTGTACCTCTCCTGGAAGTGTTTGATGGGGACGGTGTAGAGGGAGCTTTAGTCTGTATCTAACTCCGTGCAGTACCTGTCCTGGGAGTGTTTGATGGGGACAGTGTAGAGGGAGCTTTACTCTGTATCTAACCCCGTGCTGTCCCTGTCCTGGGAGTGTTTGATGGGGACGGTGTAGAGGGAGCTTTACTCTGTATCTAACCCCGTGCTGTACCTGCCCTGGGAGTGTTTGATGGGGACGGTGTAGAGGGAGCTTTACTCTGTATCTAACCCCGTGCTGTCCCTGTCCTGGGAGTGTTTGATGGGGACGGTGTAGAGGGAGTTTTACTCTGTATCTAACCCCGTGCTGTACCTGTCCTGGGAGTGTTTGATGGGGGCAGTGTAGAGGGAGCTTTACTCTGTATCTAACCCCGTGCTGTACCTGTCCTGGGAGTGTTTGATGGGGACAGTGTAGAGGGAGCTTTACTCTGTATCTAACCCCGTGCTGTACCTGTCCTGGGAGTGTTTGATGGGGGCAGTGTAGAGGGAGCTTTACTCTGTATCTAACCCTATCCTCCTGCACTCTTCGTTGAACCAAGGTTGATCCCCTGGCTTGATGATAATAGTAGAGCGGGGAATATGCCGGGCCATGAAGTTACAGATTGGGTTTGAGTACAGTTCTGGTGCTGATAATGGCCCACAGCGCCTCATGGATGCCCAGTCTTGAGTTGCTAGATCTGTTTGAAATCTATCCTATTTAGCATGGTGGTAGTACTACACAACACGATGGAGGGTATCCTCAATGTGACGGGACTTTGTCTCCACAACGACTGTGCAGTGGTCACTCCTACCGATACTGTCATGGGGGGTGTGTATCTGCGGCAGGCAGGTTGGTGAGGATCAGGTCCAGAATGGTTTTCCCTCTTGTTGGTTCCCTCACCGCCTGCCGCAGACCCAGTCTAACAGCGATGTCCTTGAGGGCTCGGCCAGTTCGGTCAGTAGTGGTGCTACCGAGCCACTCTTGGTGATGGACATTGAAGTTCCCCAACCCAGGGGACTTTCAGCACCCTTGCCACCCTCAGTGCTTCCTCCAAGTGATGTTCAACATGGAGGAGCACTGCTGTATCAGCTGAGGGAGGGCAGGAGGTGATCAGCAGGAGGTTTCCTTGTCCATGTTTCACCCGATGCCATGAGACTTCATGGGGTTCGGAGCCGATGTTGAGGACTCCCAGGGCAACTCCCTCCGGACCATATACCACTGTGCACCCACCTCTGCTGGGTCTGTCCTGCCGGTGGGACAGGACACACCCAGGGATGGTGATGGTGGAGTCTGGGACATTATCTGTAAGGTATAATTCCGTGAGGATGACTATGTCAGGCTGTTGCTTGACTAGCCTGTGAGACAGCTCCCCCAATTTTGGCACGAGCCCCCAGATGTTAGTAAGGAGGACTTTACAGGGTCGACAGGGCTGAGGTGCCGTTGTCGTTTCCGGTACGGAGTTTGATGCTGGACAGACCGTCCGGTTTTATTCCTTTGTAGGGGCCTCTGTAACTTCCTCCAGCCCCTACACCCCTCCCTATCTCTGTAACCTCCTCCAGCCCCTACACCCCTCCCTATCTCTGTAACCTCCTCCAGCCCCTACAACCCTCCCTATCTCTGTAACCTCCTCCAGCCCCTACAACCCTCCCTATCTCTCTAACCTCCTCCAGCCCCTACAACCCTCCCTATCTCTGTAACCTCCTGCAGCCCCTGCAACCCTCCCTATCTCTGTAACCTCCTCCAGCCCCCGCAACCCTCCCTATCTCTGTAACCTCCTCCAGCCTCGTACAGGGGGTTACAGAGATAGGTAGGGTTGTAGGTGCTGGAGGAGGTTACAGAGATAGGGAGGGTTGTAGGGGGCTGGAGGAGGTTACAGAGATAGGGAGGTTTGTAGGGACTGGAGGAGGTTACAGAGATAGGAAGAGGGGAAGGGTATGGAGGAGGTTACAGAGATAGGGAGGGTTGTAGAGGCTGGAGGAGGTTACAGAGATAGGGAGGGTTGTAGGGGCTGGAGGAGGTTACAGGAATAGGGAGGGTTGTGGGGGCTGGAGGAAGTTACAGGGATAGGGAGGGTTGTAGGGGCTGGAGGAGGTTACAGAGATAGCTAGGGTTGTAGGGGCTGGAGGAGGTTGCGGAGATAGGGAACGTTGTAGGGGCTGGAGGAGGTTACAGAGATAGGGAGGGTTGTAGGGGCTGGAGGAGGTTACAGAGATAGGGAGGGTTGTAGGGGCTGGAGGAAGTTACAGAGATAGGGAGGGTTGTAGGGGCTGGAGGAGGTTACAGAGATAGGGAGGATTGTAGGGGCTGGAGGAGGTTACAGAGATAGGGAGGGTTGTAGCGGCTGGAGGAAGTTACAGAGATAGGGAGGGTTGTAGGGGCTGGACGGGGTTACAGAGATAGGGTGGGTGTCGAGGCTGGAGGAGGTTACAGAGATAGGGAGGGTTGTAGGGGCTGGAGGAGGTTACAGAGATAGGGAGGATTGTAGGGGCTGGAGGAGGTTACAGAGATAGGGAGGGTTGTAGGGGCTGGAGGAAGTTACAGAGATAGGGAGGGGTGTAGGGGCTGGACGGGGTTACAGAGATAGGGTGGGTGTCGAGACTGGAGGAGGTTACAGAGATAGGGAGGGTTGTAGGGGCTGGAGGAGGTTACAGAGATAGGGAGGGGTGTAGGGGCTGGACGGGGTTACAGAGATAGGGTGGGTGTCGAGGCTGGAGGAGGTTACAGAGATAGGGAGGGTGTTGTGGCTGGAGGAGGTTATAGAGATAGGGAGGGTTGTAGGGGCTGGAGGAGGTTACAGAGATAGGGAGGGGTGTAGGGGCTGGAGGAGGTTACAGAGATAGGGAGGGTTGTAGGGGCTGGAGGAGGTTACAGAGATAGGGAGGGTTGTAGGGGCTGGAGGAGGTTACAGAGATAGGGAGGGTTGTAGGGGCTGGAGGAGGTTACAGAGATAGGGAGGGTTGTAGGGGCTGGAGGAGGTTACAGAGATAGGGAGGGTTGTAGGGGCTGGAGGAGGTTACAGAGATAGGGAGACCTTACAAGGAGGAATTTGAAGATGAGAATGAGTACGTGGACGAGGCCTAGGTTTAAGGTTTCGGTGATGGATCAGGCACCTGGACGGCTTTACTTGATGAACGATATTTAAGTTGAGTGCGGGGCGTCACTGTTGAAGTTGCTCCCTTCGTGAGGCTGGCGGGCTCAGTCTGGTTCCCCTAGATATCTCGATCTCCAGCTCACAGCAATATAACAAAGGGCGTGTCCACCTTCCTCCGACATTGGGTTACAGTGTGCGGGTAGGAGCAAGGGGAAGGCTTCCGTTTAAACTCCTCTCTGGCAGACTTGCTGCAGTTATCTGCAGTCAGGAGCCTCTCAAACTCTCTGTCTGAAGCCTCAGCTCCTGGAGGGACCAACCAGGAGGGGGTAGGCCATTCGGCCCCTCGAGCCTGCTCCGCAATTAAATAAGATCATGGCTGATCTGACAGTAACCTCAAACCTGCATCCCTCCTACCGCCGATAACCTTTCACCCCCTCGCTTACCTTGAATCTATTCACCTCCGCCTTAAAAACATTCAAAGACTCTGCCACCACCAGCTTTTCAGGGAGACAGTTCCACAGACTCACGAGCCTCTGAGAGGAAAATATCTCTCCTCATCTCCGTTTTAAATGGGTGACCGCTTATTTTTAAACAGTGACCCCTGGTTCTAGATTCTCCCACAAGAGGAAACGTCCTCTCCACACCCACCCTGTCAAGGCCCCTCAGGATCTTATATGTTTCAATCAAGTCGCCTCTCACTCTTCTAAACTCCAGTGGATACAAACCCAGCCTGTCCAACCTTTCCTCATAAGACAACCCGCCCATTCCAGGAATTAGTCTGGTAAACCTTCTCTGAACGGCTTCCAACTCATTTACATCCTTCCATAAATAAGGAGACCAATACTGTACACAATACTCCAGATGTGGTCTCACTAGTGGCCTGTATAACTGAAGCATAACCTCCCTACTTTTGTATTCAATTCCCCTCACAGTAAACGATAACATTCTATTCGCTTTCCCAATTACCTGCTGTACCTGCACACTAACCTTTTGTGATACATGCACTAGGACATCCAGATCCCTCTGCACCTCAGAGCTCTGCAATCTCTCACCGTTTAGATAATAAGCTTCCTTTTTATTCCTCCTGCCAAAATGGACAATTTCACATTTTCCCACATTATACCCCATTTGCCAGATCTTTGCCTACTCACTTAGCCTATCTATATCTTTTTGTAGCCTCCTTACGCCTTCTGCACAACTTACTTCCCTACCTATCTTTGTGTCCACATCAAATTTGGCAACCATCCCATCCATCCCTTCATCCAAGTCATTTATATAAATTGTAAACAGCAGAGGTCCCAGCACTGATCCCTGTGGCAAATCACTCATTACGTCCTGCCAACCTGATAAAGACTCATTTATGCCTTCTCTCTCCTTTCCTGTTCGCTAGACAATCTTCTATCCAGGCCAATATGTTACCCCCCCCACGCCATGAGCTTTTATTTTCCACAATAACCTATGATGTGGCACTTTATCAAATGCCTTCTTTGAAATCTAAGTACAGTGCCTCCATCAGCTCTCCTTTATCCACAGCGCATGTTACTTCTTCAAAGAACTCCAATACATTGGTGAAACATGATTTCCCTTTCACAAAACCATGTTGACTCTGCCTGATTACCTTGAACTTTATCCAAGTGCCCTGTTATATAGCTTCTTTAATAATAGCTTCTAACATTTTCCCTATGACAGATGTTAAGCCTGTAGTTGCCCGATTTCTGTCTCCCTCCCTTTTTGAATAATGGAGTTACATTTGCTATCTTCCAATCTAATGGATCCTTCCCCGAATCTAGGGAGTTTCAGAGAATTAAAACCAATGCGTCAACTATCTCACTAAATACCTTCTTTTAAGTCTCTTGGGTGAAGTCCATCAGGACCCGGGCGCTGGTCAGCTCCAACAATTTACTCAGTACCGCTTCTCCGGTGATTGTAATTTTCCTGAGTTCCTCCATCCCTTCCTTTTCCTGATTTATAGCTGCTTCTGGGATGT
This sequence comes from Cetorhinus maximus, assembly GCF_964194155.1. NCBI lineage: Eukaryota > Metazoa > Chordata > Chondrichthyes > Lamniformes > Cetorhinidae > Cetorhinus > Cetorhinus maximus. The sequence continues at coordinate 612,324 of NW_027596203.1, forward strand.
TACTTGTCTCCTCTGCAGTGAAAACTGATGCAAAATACCTGTTCAATTCGTCTGCCATTTCCTTGTTTTCCATTAGCAATTCCCCTGATTCACTTTCTTATAGGACCAACGCTCGCTTTGTTAACCCTTTTCTTTTTAAAATATTTATAGAAACTCTTACTAACTGTTTTTATATTTCTGCCTAGCTTTCTCTCGTACTTTAATTTTTCCCTCCTCATTAATCTTTTAGTCATTCTTTGCTGTTTCTTATATTCTGTGCAATCTTCTGGCCTTTTACCTATCTTTACACAATTATGCACCTTTTCTTTAAGTTTGATACTAACTTTAACGAGAACCTTTCTCGTTGGAATGTATCTATTCTGTGCACTCAGAAATATCCCCTTAAATATTAGCCACTGCATCTCTATTGACCAATCCCTTAACCTGATTTGCCAATTCACTTTAGCCAGCTCTGCTTTCATGCCCTCATAATTGCCCTTATTTAAGTTTAAAAACATAGTCTCAGACCCACTCCTCTCTCCCTCAAACTGAATGTAAAATTCAATCATATTATGGTTGCTGCCACCTAGGGGTGTCTTCACTATGAGATCATTAATTAATCCCATCTCATTGCACAATGCCAGGTCTAGTATAACCTGTTCTCTGGTTGGCTCCAGAACATGTTGTTCTCAGAAACTATCTCAGAAACATTCTACGAACCCCTCATCTAGGCTACCTTTGCCTATCTGACTTTTCCAGTCTATAGGTAAATTAAAATCTCGCATGAATATCGCTGTGCCTTTCTGACAAGCTCCCTTTATTTCTTCCTTTATGCTCCATTCTACCATGTGGTTACTATTAAGGGGCCTGTACACAACTCTCACAAGTGACTTCTTGCCTTTATTGTTTTTCATCTCTACCCAACCCATGCCCACATCCTGTTTCCTGAACTTAGGTCACCCTCTCTCTATCGTGCTAATACCATCATTAATTAACAGAGCCGCCCCTCCACCTTTTCCTCGTCTCCTGTCCTACCTAAATATGCTACACCCCCTTCAATATTCAGGTCCCAATCCATGTCCTCCTGCAGATATGTCTCCGTCATGGCTATCAAATCGCGATTGTTTATTTGCATGTGCCCTCTCAGTTCGTCTGTTTTGTTTCAAATGCTTCCTGCAGTCAGATACAGAGCCTTTAGTTTTATCCTTTTATTCTTTTTATAATCTCTAAGTCTCATCTGTTGATTTACGGTTAGATTTGTACTCTTTATCCCTCTCTGTCATGGTCTGTTTTTCATTTTCCCGTAATAAAACCTTTCTCTACTATTTGATTTACTGCATTTACTTCCCAAATTTGTACCCCTGCCCGCCCCCCCCTCCCCCACTACTTCGCTTAAAATCCTCTCCACTTCCCTGGTTATGCGGCTCTCAAGAACGCCAGTCCCAGCACGGTTCAGACTGTCCCAGTGGTACAGATTCTACTTTCCCCAGTAATGGTGCCAGTGGCCCACGAACCGGAACCCGCTTTTCCCACACTCTTTGAACCATCTCCCCAATCTGATTTGTCCTACGCCAATTTGCACGGAGCTCAGGTAATAATCCAGAGGCGACGACCTTAGAGGCTCTGCTTCTTAACCTGGCGCCCAGCTCCTCGTATTGACTGCGCTGAACCTCCTTCTTTGTCCTGACTCTGACATTGGTACCTGCGACCACTGGATCCTCCCCCTTCCACTGAAAGTTCCTCACCAGCCCCGAGCAGATGTCCCAAATCCTGGTACCGGGGAAGGCAGCACAGCCGTCTGGGCCTCACGCCTTTTGCTGCAGGGAACGATGACAATCCCTCTGACTATACTGTCCCCGACCACCACTGCATTCCTTGTAACTTCTTGTAACTGTGAGGGGTATAGACAGAGTAAATGCGAGTAGGCTCTTTCCACTTACATTAGGAGAGATAAACACGAGAGGACATGGCTTTAGGGTGAAGGAGGAAAGGTTTAGGGGGAACTTCTTCACTCAGAGAGTGGTGAGAGTGTGGAACGAGCTACTATCTGACGTGGTAAATGCGGGCTCACTCTTAAGTTTTAAGAATAAATTGGATAGATACATGGATGGGAGAGGTCTGGGGGGTTAGGGACTGGGTGCAGGTCAATGCGACTAGCGGAATAATATTTCGGCACAGACTAGAAGGGCCGAATGGCCTGTTTTTCTGTGCTGTAGCGTTCTATGGTTCTCCCGCTCGAATGGCTTCCTGTACCACGGTGCTATGACCAGTTTGTTCATCCACCCTGCAGGCCCCCACTCTCATCCAAACAAGCCTAGAGAACCTCAAACCCGTTGGACGATTGCAAGGGCTGAGGCTCCTGATCTGTGGGTCCCCTTACTTGCCTCACTCGCAGTCACGCCCTCCTGTCCCTGACCACTGACCAAGTCAGATGACTCTATCCTAAGGGGTGTGAGCCCCTGGAATAAAGCGCCCAGGTAAATTTTCCCCCTCCCTGATATGCCGCAGTGTCTGCAGCTCGGCCTCCAGCTCAGTAACTGAAGTTCCTGCAGGCGCAAATACTTACTGCTTTTGTGTTTCTCTGAATCGCACTGGCATCCAGAAGCTCTCGCATCCTGCATTCGCCGCGCCATCACCTGTTCTGCCATCTCCAATATGTGTTAATTAATTAACAGTTGCTAATTAATTAATTATAATCAATAAAGCCTACACCTCCCAATGGGTCTTGGCACCGCCAGTGAACTTTACAATACTGATAAAACAATACAGTACTTACAATACTGATAAAACCAATAATACCAGTTACTGGTTTACCTGCTCCTTCAGCTGCACCAAGGTGGAAATCAAATCCTGGAGCCTGAAAAAGAGTCAAAGAGAAAAAAAAAAAGCACCTCCTCCCCACCCTTCACCGAACTCCCCACTCAGCACACTCTACTTCCTGCAGTAAACCTTACCTAAAGCACCTCTTTCCCCCTGTGCACCAGGTTCCCACTTTGAACCCAATTCCCAAATACACTCACTCGGTCTCTGCCTCATTCCCCTCACTGACCATGCGCCTCTTACTGGATCACACCAGTAAATTGTGGTGGATTCCTGATGTACAAGAATTTCTTGTTGACCATCCGGCAGCTTTGGCGCTCAGGTTCTCAGTGGGTTTAGAGCCCTCCCCTCGATTTGGAAGCAGGAGGTCGAGCAATCAAGCGCCGGACCAAGAGACTTCAGTCCATAATCCAGGCTGACACTCCCCAGTGACAGTACTGAGGGAGTGCTGCACTGTCGGAGGGTCATTGCTGAGGGAGTGCTGCACTGTCGGAGGGTCAGTACTGAGGGAGTGCTGCTCTGTCGGAGGGTCAGTGCTGAGGGAGTGCTGCACTGTCGGAGGGTCAGTACTGAGGGAGTGCTGCACTGTCGGAGGGTCAGTACTGAGGGAGTGCTGCACTGTCGGAGGGTCAGTACTGAGGCGGTGCTGCACTGTCGCAGGGTCAGTACTGAGAGAGTGCTGCATTATTGCAGGGTCAGTACTGAGGGAGTGCTGCACTGTCGCAGGGTCAGTACTGAGGGAGTGCTGCACTGTCGGAGGGTCAGTACTGAGGGAGTGCTGCACTGTCGCAGGGTCAGTACTGAGGGAGTGCTGCACTGTCGGAGGGTCAGTACTGAGGGAGTGCTGCACTGTCGGAGGGTCAGTATTGAGGGAGTGCTGCACTGTTGGAGTGTCAGTACTGAGGGAGTGCTGCACTGTCGGAGTACTGACCCTCAGACAGTGCAGCACTCCCTCAGTACTGACCCTCTAACAGTGCAGCTCCCCTTCAGTACTGAGGGAGCGCCGCACTGTCGGAGGGTCAGTACTGAGGGAACGCTGTATTGTTGGAGCATCAGTCTCGCCATCCCGGGAACAAGTCTGGTGAACCTTCCTTGTGCTCCCTCTATGGCAATAACATCCTTCCTAAGGTAAGGGACCAAAACTGCACACAGTACTCCAGGTGTGGTCTAACCAAGGTTCTATACAATTGAAGCAAGACTTCACTACTCCTGTACTCAAATCCTATTGTAATAAAGGCTAACATACCATTAGCTTCCTAATTGCCTGCTGCAGCAGCACCTTAGCCTTCAGTATTGGCGATCTACACTTTCTAATCTCTTACCATTTAGGAAATACTCTGCCCATCTATTCCTCCGACCAAAGTGGATAACCTCACATTTTTCCACATTATGTTCCATCTGCCGTGTTCTTGCCCACCCACTAAGTCTGTCCAAATCCTCTAGAAGCCACTTTGCATCTTCCTCACAACACACATTCCCGCCTAACTTTGTATCATCCCTTGAACTTGGAAATATTATATCTGGTCCCCGCATGCGAATCATTGATAGATATTGTGAACAGCTGGGGCCCGAGCACTGATTCCTGTGGTACCCCACTAGTCACAGACTGCCTACACGAGAATGACCCGTTTATTCCTAATCTCTGTTTCCT